>NW_017308768.1:119868-122026 GCF_000935625.1 Nanorana parkeri | reverse complement strand
GTATACAAATTTCCGTTTTCCTGGCATATCATAGCAGCACACAATAGGATATAGAAAGCACAACAGGGAGGGAATGCTTACGGAAAGGGTTTAATAAATAATACAACAGGATAAGTCAAATAGCCTGCTGCAATCACGGTTTTGCCAATGTGGTAAGAACAGCAGGGTCTATTCTGTAATGTTTGATTAGGTATTTTTGGAAGACCATGTTGCCGCCTTGCAGATGGTTTTGGGTGACACGATAGAAGAAGCTGTCCATGATGTCACCACCCCTCGGGTAGAGTGCGCCCATACCTCCTGTGGGGCAGGGATGCCTTGGTTTGTATTAGCTTTTTTAATTGCGTTTACTAGCCAAGAGGCTAGGGTTCTGGCTAAGGTCACCTGACCCTTCCTAATCCCTTTAGGAAGGATGCAGATGCTTTGTGCTGAGCAGAAGTTCTCTGTAGCTGCTATGTAGGCCTTAAGGTTTTCGACAACATCAAGGGGATGGGGTTCCCCCTGGTTCTTCTCTCAAGGATGGCAAGACAGTCTCCTGATTTAAGTGAAAGGACAAGGTTATTTTTGGGAGAAAGGACGAGTTGGGTCATAAAACTGCCGTGTCAGGGAAGTATTCGCAATACGGACTGCCCACCGTCAGGGATTGTAGCTCAGAGACTCTCTTGCCAGAGACAATCACTACCAGGAACACCACCTTGAGGGTAAGATCAGTGGTGTATTCTGGTTTTGTGCTGCCCTAGGCAAGACTAAACTCGCCCCCCCCCAATCTATATTTGCCCCACCCCTTTTCACCCTAGAGCCCAACCTCTTCCTCGCTGTACATTAAAAGTGGATTATGAATGCCTGTGTGGGGCCTTGGGGAGCTGTGCAGGGTCTCAGGGGGGATCTGCTTCAGCAATGCCCAGGTGCTGGTCAAGTGTGATTGCAAAAAATAGTGCATGCATTTATTTAATACACTATTTATAGCAATCTCACTGGACTGGAACCTGGGCATTGCTGTACCATACGTTCTGGTTCGGGCAATCTCATTGTGGGCGGGTTGGGCATGTCTGCAGTGCCATTAACTTGAATGGCACTGCCATGCACCCTCCCACCCCAGTATGCAGGGAGGCTTTCTGTATGCGATCCAGTGCGTTCTGGCCCCTAACTATGCTGGAACGCACTGGATTAGGTGTGAACAAGCTCTAACCATGAAGGGCCCCCCCTCCACCGCCATGGCACCGCATGGTTAATAGGAAGGCTGCCGAGGTCCCCAGCAAGCATGGGACCTCAGGCAGCCGCTTCAGTTTAAAAATTTAGTGCGGGTGTTCTGTCGAACGCCAACCCAGTATCTGCGCTTATGTACAGACGGGATTATCCAGGAAACCGGGATTTATTTACAAAGTATTTGTTTGTAATGGTTAAATGTGACCGTTAATATACCGTCCATGGCAGGAAATGATGAAGAGGATATTATTAACGGTCACAATTAACTATTTGCATGAAATACTTTGTGAATAAATCCGTTTCCTCGATAATACAGTTCTGTGCGCAAGCACAGATGCTGAGGTCGGTAAATTTGACTACGTTGGCGTTCTCAACAGAACACCGGTATCTGCGTTTATCGGGGCATTTTCACGAGTATAAGTACTCGTGAAAATGCCCAGTATTGGGACTGGTGCATCCCTACTTAAAAATATAATGCATTGCTGGGACTTGTAGTCCTACATAGTTGGTGCTATTCTGCATTACTGTATAATCATCATACATCAATGCAGAATACCACCAGCTATGCGGGACTACAAGTCCCAGCAATACATTATAATAAAAGTCAGCAATGCTGAGTGCCACCAGCACCCTTCCCACTCCAGACTTACCTTCCTTCTCCTGCAGATCCCTCTTCCTCGTCTCGGTGACTAGGGGGCGGAGCTAAGAGAAGAGGGTCCTCGCAAAGCACATTCTGCAGGACTAGGGACAGCCTCTCAAGCCCTGCCGCACAGCCGCCCGTACATTCTGCGGATGGCAGATCGGCAGGGAAGGAGTAGAGCTACCTCGGGGGGGGGGGCCTTCTCCCTCGCCGGGCCCCCCCAACAGGCGGAACGCCAGGACCCGGTCGCAAACGCGACCGCTGCAACCCTGGTAGTTCTGCCATTGGTTATATATAATAGATCGCAGGGATCTC
>NW_017308768.1:88870-119698 GCF_000935625.1 Nanorana parkeri | reverse complement strand
TGCTATTCTGCATTGCTGTATAATCATCATACAGCAATGTAGAATACCACCAGCTATGCAGGACTACAAGTCCCAGCAATACATTGTAATAAAAGTCAGCAATGCTGAGTGCCACCAGCCCCCTTCCCCTTACCACTCCAGACTTACCTTCCTCGTCTCGGTGACCAGGGGGCGGAGCTAAGAGAAGAGGGTCCTCACAAAGCAGAATTTGCTGCCTGGCGGTGCCTGCAGCACATTCTGCGGGACTAGGGACAGCCTCTCCATCCCTGCCGCACAGCCGCCCATACATTCTTCGGATGGCAGAGCGGCAAGGAAGCAGTCTCGGGGGGGGCTCTTCGCAGGGATCTCTATACCTGTGTTACACAGGTATAGAGATCTATTATATGTGATCTATTATATATATATATATATATATACCACAGGCTGTGTGCAGAGATCTATTAAAAAGTCTGCCTGTAGCACACACTTGCATGCAGTGATCTTTTAGTGCTCCAGTCCACAGGACCCCATCCCCCACTGCTCTGCCCAGTCCCTTACATTCAGCAGACAGCAGCTGAGCTCCCTGGGCTGCCACTGGTCCACCTGCGTTCAGGTCCCAGGGGGTCTTTGATTCAGTGTCCAGCCGTCCATTTCCACGGCTTTGCTCTTGAATGCCTGAGAGCAGAAGACTGTCCCCGCCCCCCCAGCCTGTCAGCAGTTAGTATCCTTCGGGTCGACTCGAATGCGGCAGAAAGTGAAAGCAGCAGCGGTCAGTCATTTCTTTCGGCTGCTGCTGTACACCCCTGCATGCATTATCCAGGCCGGATCTCACCAAGGATTATAGGAGAGGGGAAACGGGTCCCCTCAGTGGTTTCGGGGTGGCATTTTTGCCGCTCCCGATGAAAGTGCCGACCAAGGACATTGAGGGTGTTCCAGCTTAGACCCATATCAAGGCCTAATTGTAGAAAATTCACTACATTGTTAATGGAGGTGGCAGAAGGAATTTAACCACCCTTTTAGGCTGTAAGAATACATTTTTCCCATAATATTTTATATTACAGAACAGAATTAGCAGCTATCAAAAGATTTACACTTTGAGATAAAATAGATTTAAATCCCTCAAATTCATAACAATTTACAAACCATGTCAAAACATGTTTTATAGCATAGCTTTTGAACTTCTTTTAGTTCAGTACCCCATTGTATTGTCTACAAAGTTTATTAAAATGTAAATTCAGAGTGAACAAAAAAAAACGTAAAAGTCAAAATTCCATATTAAATTAGGAATCGGTTTATAAAAATAAAAAAAAAACATTACAGTGGATTATGTCAGAGACAAGAGGCAGAAACATCCCTGCTAGAATGTAAGCCCTCAGGGGCAGGGCCCTCCTTGCCATCTTGTCTTCATTTGTATTGTAATGTCTTCCCTATATTGTAAAGCGATGCACAAACTGTTGGCGCTATATAAATCCTGTATAATAATAATAATAATACAGAGATATAATATAGTTCACATTTGAAGAGGGAGAGAAGAGGCATTTTCGAGCCAGAAAGAAAAATTTCACAGGATTATGTCAAAAACACAAAGCAGAAATTTTACAGAGGCACACATCATAAAAGCCTTTTTAGTAGGTCCCATTAGAAGAGGGAGAGACCAGTCATTTCTATCCAGAAGTATAAATTGCATTTGATTAGGTCAGTACCGCAAGGCAGAAATATTGTACAGTCAGCATTAAATCAGTGGCAGGAGATGAGAATGGATAGCAGGCCAGAAGAGGTGGCAGGAGACCTTACTGGATGGCAGGTCTATTTTTGTGCCAATGGCAGACTTTGATCTTCAGCATTTTAATGAGCCAAATATATAAATTTGTTTGCTATAGAATTAAAACATGAATAGAAAAACAGAATATAGTCAGAAAGATAAACCGATGCCATTAAGAACACATAAGGAGATCCTAGATATGAGGATTCTAAAATCACTAGATGGAGAAAATAAAAACATTGCATCACAAATCTAAGGTACCTTTTTATGAATGTGCATGATAATAAAGATTTTATACCTCCCTTTGCAGCTGAAGGGAATATTTGTTAAAGTGGTTGAAAATAAATTGACATTTCTATATAAATCTCATTAAAGGTAAAAGAAGAAAGAATAGAAATACAACGTCCCCTATCAGGAATGAAAGGCATTGAGATAATTACAAAATAATGATAACATTGAGATAAAAGGTGCAGACAAAGAGGGAAACATGAAGCAAATGAACAAGTAACAATACATAATGTGTCTGAACATTTTGATTAATACAAAAAGGACATATTAGTTAAACATCCAACGCAAGAATATCTGGATGAACCAAAGGAAATCTTCAGTAAAGCATTGGAAATAAGAACAATTTCAAAAGCTGAATACAAATTCATGTTGAAAAAAGATCCAAAAATTGCAACTTTCCACCTTTTACCAAAAATTCTGAAAAATTAGAAGAATTCACCAGGATGCCCAATTATCTTGGGCAATCAAAATTTAACAGAAGGCTTAAGGCAATATGTGGATAGCATCTTAAGCCCCTTTGTATACTCACTACCATCATACATAGCAGACACAAGTGATTTTGTGAATAAAAAGTCCCCACCTCCCAAGAAATTGAGTGCTAAAGGAACATAGGGTTTTAAAAAGTTACGGCAATGTATTTAGCAAGAAAATCATAGGATATAAATTGATGCTTTTTCAGATATTAAATAATCTGAAAAAAATCATGAATATATAATACAAATTGGGATTTTTTTTTTTATTGAGCACTTACAAGAAAATACTTTAGTAAGATGTAAGTTATTAACTAAATACATAATAAAAGATAGAAAATTTCTCCACATTTAGTATAATTAGTAGCTAAAGGATACCAATAGTCAGGGGACTATTGGTATCCTTTAGCTACTAATTATACTAAATGTATACTTTCATTTACACTTTCTTGTATTTTCATTTGCTGGGGGGGTGCGGCCAGCCAGCAAATGAAAAGACAAGAAAGTGTAAATGAAATGAGGCGATAGAGGAAATGACATAGAATTGAGAGTGCCAAGAGTCCAATACTGAGGCTAAGCTGAGAAGGGATTATACCATATGCACATGCACCATGTAATGGCATGGCACATATGTGGCATGTCGCTTGATGATGTCATTGTGCAAATGGCTGTCCACATAGGGGAAGGTATAAACAGAAGCAGCTAATTTAAACATAATGGCACTTTTATTCATGAGAGCACTAAGAGCACAAGCACTTTACCCCTGATGAAGCAACTCATTGTGATGAAACATGTTAGGTACACAATGACACTGTTAAATAGAGCAATAAAGTGGTGGAGGTCTGTGCAATGGACACAAAATTAAGAAATAGAAAGAGGACTGGAGAAATAATAAGAGAAATATATTAAAGTTGAGTCTAATACAAGATAGATCGGAATAAGAAAAATAAACATTGCACAACCTCCACTATAGGAGGCACATATAAAAGTAAAAAAATGTCAGTGGAATAGACGTGAAGAGACAATGAAATTGAGAATATGGTATAAGGTTTCAAATACAGATACATATTTGGGAATTTTAGAGAAAGAGTGGATAAGGTGCGAGTGTGTGACACTACTAAATTAAGATTTAATATGGATGGCAGGTCTACAGCTGTGGCAGAAGATGGTCATGGATTGCAGGCCAGCAGCAGTGACAGGAGATGGTAATGGTGGTAGGCCAACAGCAGTGTTAGTAGATGATAATGGTTTGAGGGCCAGATTCTAAAAACGTAATTGGTCACAACGGCTTCAGGGGTTTGGTACTCAGTACCAGTCAACTGTGTCTGGGGACAGGTGGATTCTGTTTTTTTCACCCACTGCACTTATTGCCCTTTCTGAAAGCACAGTCACCACAGGGCATCCCACCAGCTTTATTGCATACCGGACAAGTTCAAGCAACTGGTTTAGCCTTGACACTCAGTAGTCAATTTGTTCATCCATTGCCAGGGTATCCACATCCACCCTTGACCCCATATAATCATTGGCCATATGAGCTGCCTGTGACTACTGCCATAAATCTGGGTGATGTATAGTGAAGAAGGACCTAAAAGCCTAGCTTAGGCTGCATCCACCGCTACTCCTTTTACCACAATGAGTGTCCAAGGCACAATGGCCATGGAAGGGGATCCTGTCACTCATTGAAAGGTTCTTCTGCAGCACCTCTTGCAGATGACAAATGTTTTACTCCATCTGTGAAGGGGGATTAGGTCTGGCATTTTCCGTGTACAATATAGATTTAAAAGGGTTGCCAACCGGTAATGGTTGCTGTCCTTCATGGCCTCAGTCCTCGGGTCCTTTTAGTCACTTTTGCAGGACTGGTGTCTTTGAGTATTTACCAGGTGAGACCAATCAGGAGGAGGGATAGTGGTGACTGAGCTGTTTCACGACAGAACCACAAGCTCCCTTCCTGCATCCTTCCCTGCTGTCAGCAAATTGACCCAGTGGACCATAAATGGAATGCAACCTCCCTGCCCATGCTTGCTTGCTCTCATGTCTGTGGTCAAGTGGACCCTGCCGCTAACTGCGTGATCCAGCGACAAGGAGAACTGTCCTTCCACATGCTGGTGGAAGGCAGGGATGGCTTCTGGGTGGAAAAATGGCAACTGGGTAGCCGGCACTGTAGTACAGCAAAGGCCACACATTTGCAGAAGAGTCAGACTACACTAGCTGGAACAAGAATAACTGTAAATCCAGCCATTTTGCCAACCTAGCATTGACTTTCTGCATATTTTGTTCTTCCACTGCAGCAGCTAGGGAAGAGACTCACCACTTTATTGCGCCATAAGTTATTCCTCTCAATCCCATTGTCACATTCCCATCCCTACCGCTTGAGGCTGAAGATTTTGCAGAGCATGCAGAAGTAGATTCCTGTGGAACAGAAAAAAGAGAAGGGTGAGGGGGACTGTGGGTCTTTGGCTGGTGACCGTTAACATTCAAGTGCTGCTCCCACTGAACTTTGTGGTGAACATCTATGTGTATCCTTTTGCATGTGTATCAAAATGTTTGGTAAATTCACCATGCTTGACACTAAGCAGTGCAAGCAGAGGCTACAAAACACTACAATGCTCTCTGCAGCACATATATGAAAAAAGGTCCAGGATGCTGAGCCCTACATATCAGACATGGGCGTTCCAGTGGCTTGCACATGTGGAGCTGTGCCCTCCAACACAATAGAGCAGCTACTCCCTCCACCCCTCTTGAAACTGCTCCTGAATGACATCCTGCCTCACTGATTCCGTGCCTCCTTTTTACACTTTTCTCCTCTACATTCTCAGATACCCAGGTATGGTCTGCCACCTAATCATCCTTACCTTCCTCATAACTGGAGCCCACGTGGAAGTAAGCTTCAGGTGCAGCAACATCACTGGCAATTGATTCTCCCTGCCTGTTGTCCCCTCTCCCTGTGTGACATGTAATCTCTTCCTCAACATCTGATAACATAAATTGCTGTGCATCCTTATGCAGAAAGGACAATTCATTGTTGTGCATCCTCCTGCAGCAAGTGACTGAAGCTGTGCAAAATAATTGTGATGACTTCTCCATGCCAGTTTGCAGTACTATGGTGGGATTGGGTGTGGAAGAGGAGGAAGACGATTGTGCATTTGCTGATGACACTACGCCTGGGAGAAGGAGGTTGATAAAGGCTTTGATATCCACTCCCCCCATCTCCTCTGCATGTACTGGCTGTTTAGCATGCCTACTGTCATAAAGGAAAGGAAGATGTGCCCTGCCTTTAAATGTGCGGCCTGCACATGAAGAACCTCTGCCTCTCCTTTTAGGCCTCCCAGGCATGACAACAATAGGAGATTGTCTAATTTTATTGGCAGCTATGGCAGTAGGGGAATTTAAGATATGCTGTTTTGGTGCACTTGACACGGTGGTGATTATGTGCTGTAAACTCGACCACAATGGCATGTGGTGATGTGCTGCTAACAAAGTGCAGCTTTGTATGTGTCACAAACACGTTCACACTGCTGACCTGAGATGAAAAAATTAAAAGACTCTTTTAAAATATAAAAACATTTTATCCAGCAAAAATAAAACTGAAAACCTAAACCCCAAACAACAACTCTAAAAAATAGAACCCAAAACCCCCTTTCTGTATTTTTTTAGACTTTATTTATCCTGTTTTTCATAAAATAAAAAAGGTGTAAAATTATGAAAAAAAGGGTTGAAGGCAACAGAAGCTAAACAGCAACAGAACTTGTTGCTAACGCAGACAAAAAAGTAGTGCTAAATAGGACTGTTTGTGCTCTTCACTGTAAATTCAATTGGTAGGACACAATTACTGTGATTTGCATTGCGGTGTGATTGAGTACTGATGCCACTGAACAGCACAGTAAATACAAAGGGTGCACTCCACTCTCTGCAGCCCACCACAAGGCAATTCACTGTAATGAATTGCCACACAATATGCCACACTGAATATAGCATTGTATAACTTTATGCTTGCATACTACTAGTGCTGTACAGGTAGCACCAACTGTGTCTCCCTCACAAATCTGTCATCTGTATCTCACTAACTCCAACCCACACATAAACGTCTGCTCTCTCAGCATCATTTTGTCAATGAAGGGGCTGGCACATTTCTAAAGCCGAAGTATTGTCCATTATTTTCACCTGATCAGAGTTCATAGGTCAAGCAAAGCATGCTTTGTTAACTGGGTGATTTTGCCCATAAGTTTGCTATTTAGGCAAATATACAAAGTTCGCCATGAGCCCAACTCGGCATCGAATGAGAAACTCATTCTTAGTACAGTCTCATATTATTGACCATATAATAGTGCGTGTATTTACATGCATGGCATTATTATCATTAAGATTAAAATAAATGTGAGTACCCGGTAGCCCACACGACTTATCAAATCTTGTTGAAGAGCTCAGATATGATGGGACTGTTATATAGATTAATACAGCCATCCCAATACCTCCCTTACAATTCTCAGTTGAACATACACATGAGAACAATGTGACCAATGTAATGTTAGGTCAATGAATGCCTGTAAGAGCAGCTCAGGAACGTAAGAATCCAAATCTCCTGCACACATTTCCATTTCCCAACAAGGAACTAACGCTCCCAATCGTACACTCTTTCAGCCAGGTACCAAAGAGAACAAGTAAACAATGGCAGGGGGGGCGGCCCCTTCTTCGGGACGCAGAAGCGATCTGGCGACTTACCTTATCTGGCGACTTACCCGACAGTCGGCTCTACAAGTTTAAACAGAGTCCCGGCGGCAAAAGTCGCCGGGAGTCTGTTTAAACAGCCCCGATGCTGGCGACGTACACTGTACGTCGTCAGTCACGAAGGGGTTAAAAACAGCACAATAAAAAACAGTAGATGCATGCCTAATGCATTTCTTCCTATGTCTTTGTCATGTAAGTATATCCCAGGATGGGTCATTTCAAGTCATACTGAAAATCCCTTGACATCTATATTGAAACAATACAAGTTTGCAATGTGGTAAAGACAGTTTGCGTCTTCTTTTGTGAACATCACACTCCAGTATTCATCTGTTTTGAGGTGATAAAGCACACTACAGATAGAAAATATTTATTACAAATAATTTAGTAATGTGGCACTTAGTTGTCTTGGGTCAGAGGATGGCTTTGATGGCTATGTTATAGTTTTTTTGGCAAATGAGTAACCAACCACATTTGTCTTAAATACCTGATTTAGTTTAAATCATCATTAGGTCCAACATTTCATACTTATCTTTAGGCTTAGTTTTGTTTTGTTTCATTTGTCAATTGTTTTTATGTGTCATGTTTTGTGTAAATATTATGTGAGCAATTAAACTTTAGCTCATTTACAGACATGAATGCATGTAGATGAATGTGAGACATGATGTGCATTCAGACACCCTAACAAATTCAGAGCAGAGCTTAAAATCTTCATGGTACCTTTGTCATGTTCAGCTTCTCTATAGATCTTAGATCTCAGCTTCATAAAGACTGAGTTTTAAAATGAATAAGCAGTCCATTTAAATTCTTCTCATTGGATGCATTCAGCCTAGTTAGGCTCCTGGGAGTCCACAGAGAAGGCTGTGAAAGCATCATCTGCAATCTAAACAGCTGTGGGGAATGGCCTTTCCCTGTAAATTCTGAATACAAGTCATTGTTAAATAGGATTGCATTATTTATTTATCAATACCAACAGATTCGGCAAACTTTGAGTAACATTGGTGCTTAAAGCCCATCATCATGTTGTGTTCCTTTTAATCTCTTATAATATTTACTTTAACAACTGAGTTTATAAATACTTGATAATTAAAGCTGGAAGACTCCCAGTATCAATTTCTTTGTCTCAATGCCACCTAGGGTTCTGTTAAAGCTCATAGCTTAACCACTTGAGTACTGGTCTGTATAAACCCATGCATTACCAGGCCACTTTTCAGTTGTCAGTGCTGTATTAGTTTGACTGACAGTTACTTTGTCATGCAACACTGTACCCAATTTAATTTTGTATTTATTTTTTGAGACAGGTAGAGCTTTCTTTAATGTTATTTATTATTAATAATAATAATAACCACCATTTTTATTTTTTTTCTTTATAAAGGAAAAAGACCAAAGTTTGTGTTTGCTTATATTTATCTTTAATTGTTCTTCCATTAAAAACAATCCCACAATCATTAGGTCAGTGGCAGTGTCATAATTATTGGTGGTCCATGGCATTATATTTGTCTCTCTTTTTGCAAGATCTTTTTTTGTATATTTTTCCTGCACTGTTTTTGTAAGAAAGATCTTAAAAGTTGCAAATAAGAACTTAAAGTATCATTGTCTCCATGAAAAGTGCTTCTGTTTAGTAACTAGCAGTGGTATCACCACTTGTGACCAGTCAATGCGTATACTTGCATGTTGGTGATGTACAGTGGGTTCAGACAGCCCACATCCATCACACGGGGGACTTTAAATATTTTCTGTGAATTGTGTTTATAAATGTGCAATATACCATTTTAAGGGGCACGTTGAAGCAAAACAAAGTTTTGCTATGGACAAGACAGCAGCTAACAGTAACCAGTGCTCTCAAATCTACCACAGAATAAAATTAAAGACAAAAAAAAACACCTTCCAATTATAATAAAAGCAAAATAGGAGATAGCAATTAGAAAAATACACTTTTTTAACTGACCCTAATCTCTACCTATGCAGTTTGTCAGCTTTCCCTCTATTTTAACTACAGCAACTTCAATACACTGACACTATAGGGTCAATTAGGCAAATAGGCTGTTCACTTTGCAAAGGAGGTTGCACTTTGCAGGGGAATGTTTCCTTTGATTAGTAAATAAGGTGAAGCTCAGCTGACTTCTTTCATCCAATCACGTGCAAACAAAAATACTTGTTTGTTATATTACTTGCACATGATTTGGTATTCTTTGCAAAGTAAATTTCTTGTTTGTACAGTACAGGACACAGGCAGATTTAGAGATGGCTGGGTAATATACAGTTATCATGAGATAATTGGATACTGGCTAGAGCTGTAGGACCCCATATTACCCCTTCCACTGCTTAAGATCCTCAGTTTTTTGTCAGTGTCCTTAGGTTATGAAATTCTTCTCTCTACTGAGAGAGATATGTGTAGTTTAGGTCTTTATCTTAATGATGTTGTCAATCAAATTTTTCTGGCTGCATATGGCCAAGGTGGTGGTATAGCAGCTTCCATATTGTCTTTCCATAGAAAGAGCTTCAGGGGGAATATCTAGACCCACTGGACCAAGAAGTTGGGCAGGCCTGTAATGTAGCTTTGGACACTGGATCCTGCTTGGGCACCCCCTTTGAAATATCGCGCAGCACGTTGGGTTAGCTGCAGGGTGCTATACAGGTCCATGGCAGTGGCATACCTGCACTGGCCTGACCCTGTTCACAAAGACCCCATCGGGTGTGAACTCATTTGAATTGAGTGAAGCTAGGGTTTGGATTTATCTCCCTCATTATGGATGTTGATGCTGTGGGTGGTGAGTCTCTGCCCATGGTTTCTTCCCTCCCTTGCCCAGCCTAGAAATTTGTGCCGATGTTGTAGGTGCTCTATGCTAGCCCTTCCAGTGTCTCAGGTACCCCTGAGTTGCCAGGTTTTTTCCATGTTCCAGCTCTTCCCTCACCTTCCTTTGCTGGCATCTTGCATCTGAAGGGTAAAATCAATTTCTTGGAGTTCAATACTGGACATAGGACCCTCCCCTATATATGCCCTATTGCTTGCAAAATGCATAGGAATTTCCTGGCATGGAGGGGGGTGTTATATGGGGTCCTACAGCTCTTTTTAATCACCTGCATATTACCTGCATTATCAACTCTGAATCTGTCCTGTACTGTACTCAAAGAAATATATTTTACTGGTAAGTCAACAATCCTATCTTTCACCACATTCACTATGCTAAGTGAAAATCCCCTTGCAAAGTGCAAATCCCCTTGTAAAGTGAACAGCATATAATTTTCTTCTCTTGACATGAAACCAAGAGCATATCTTATATCATACATTTTTATATACCTTGTGGATTACTTATAGTCTTTAGTGAAGAGCTCTTTATTTAAGACTGTATAACATTTCTATGGATTTATACATAGAAATAGCAGACCAATTTATCCTAGTGTGAAATTGAGTATAACATTTGCAATGATAAAAAATAACTTCTATTTGCCAAAAAAAACAGAATCAAATGGTGAATACAGCAATATTAAAGAGACCATTTCTCCAGACCATACAACGAGTTCCGTTCCTACGACCAGGTCGTTAAACGGATTGGTTGTTAAGTGAGGAACTCTATACAGTACTGTACTGCATTAGTACAGTACTGTATAGCGTTGCCGATGTACACTACTGAACAGTGTACTGTGCATCGGGCAATGAAAATACTTACCGGGACCCGCAGTGAAGATCGGAGGACACCACTTCCGCCGGCGACGCGGCGCACTGACGTTGACGCGCAAGGTCGGAGGTCGATCGGCGGTCCGTCGTAAGTGCGAGTGGTCGCAAAACAGGTAAGTCGGTAAGCGAGGAACATCTGTACACAACTGGTACATACTTTACTTTACCCCTCTTTGTCTTCTCTCCCCTCTACCCCCCTCATGTTTCCCCCTTCCAAGTTGATTAGAAAGAAATACGTATTGAATACTTAGCTTGATACGGCATAATAATCTATGTATGTTTCTTTTACTGTTAACGCTACTGTCTGGTTAATATATCATACACCTGTGAGTATTTTTATTACCAAATGTCATCTTGCTGTATTACATGTCTTGACTTTAATAAAGAAATATTGAGATGAAATACTCATAGTATGTAAAAAGCAGTTCCCTTTTCAGAAACTGGATAGGACTAAGATGAAGGCAAACATAGTTAAACACGTTGTCTTAAAACATTTTAAGAAGAAAGCATTTTAAGCACTACTGGGCACAGTTTTTTTGGGGAAAAAAACATACTTTTTTAAAATAAAAAGACAAAAAGAATGTTCAGCTAGCATCCCCCTCAAAATCCATATTTGAAACAGGATCCAGCCACATGCCCTGAAGAAAGGTGTGCACACCTCCCCTGCTGAACCATACCAGGCCATATGCCCTTAATACCGAAAGGTTTGCCAGGGGAGGCAGTGCAGCCCCCCTTTTACCCTTCCACTGCCAAGACCTGTGTAACCCTTCTCCTCAATTGGCCACACCATTTTCCAATTTCTAACTTTTCTTTAATTTTCAATTGCTGCTTTTAAAGTTTGTAAAACATCCCCAAATAATACATTTTCTGAAGCACAGGACTGGTAAAATATAAAGATGGCACTACTAATTTTGTAGGTCCTGTGATAATTGTGCTAATGTTTATCAAATCAATATTAAACCAATAAAAATACAAAATTAGATTGATAAAAGCACAATCATTCAGTATCAGCACACGCACACAAAAAACTTAATTTAGAAGATTCCAACTAGATGTAGAAGATAAAACTGTATTGTGTTAACAAATAACAAATAATATTTGTAAATTTTAAATTGTGCCTTTTTGCGAAACAGTAAAAAAACAAAGGAATGCAAAACTGTAAATAGGCAACATATGTTAAAAATCTGTGTTGTGGTAATGCCTGATCTGCAGTGCAGTTTGTGCGCTGTGTCAGTGTGTATGTTGTAATAAAATGATACAGGCATATATTTAATTGCAACACAGCGTATCACAAGGCACCACAATGCGTCACAACGCTTTGTCAAAATTGTGTGTATCTTCTGCACTCCTTACCGGATCTCCTAGGAGATGATGTCTGTAATAGGGTGCTTGTAGCGACCACAGAGGCACCGTGTAGTCAAGTAGTAATTCCAAAAGATGTCAGCAGCACTCCAAAAGTAGATTCAATATATTTTAATGACAACGGTCATTCAAAATCACAGAGAATCCATCTACTTGCTGTGTTTTTAAAGGTCACAGATGTGTAAAGTGATTTTGAATGACCGTTGTCATTAAAATATATTGAATCTACTTTTGGAGTGCTGGTGACATCTTTTGGAATTACTACAACACTTTGTCATGCACTGCCACACAGTTGTATTAATGTTATTTTAAAAAGAAAAAAATCAAGCACTGCGATGTGTTCTAACAATGCACTGCAGTGCATGTGCATAACGTACACCACAATATGGTGCACACTGTTTTACTTGTATGTTGTGTGTGGGGGGTTGTAGTATTTTATTTTTTTATTTGTATTACTATTGGGGGCTTTAGGGAAATACCAGGGGTCTAAACAGACCCCTGTCAATTTCCTTTTGAGATAGAAAAAGAGATTGAGGACACAGCATCCTAAATCTCTTTTTCTGCAAGCACTCAGTACAGATGATTCCTGTTCATTCAGGAAGTATAGTACTCACCCCAGTTATGAAAGCATATGAAGTGTCATAAACTGAGCACATAGTGAGCTTACTATGCTCCCACTTATGAATGAACAGGAAGTGATGTTCATTCATACCTGGGGAAACATACTATGTCTTCAGTTATTTACAAACACTGGAGTGATCAGCACTGATCAGTCCAGTGTTTTCTCAGTACAGGGCGAGGATCTGTAAATATTACACATATTTACCAATCCTCCCCTTGGCCCACACAGCTCCACTCTCTATCCTGATAGAGACAGAGGCACAGCTCCGCTCTCCATTCATATAGAGGCTCTCTTCTGCCCGCTTAGCATTCTGAAAATGCCAGCCCTCTCTTCCACCTCCCAGCCGTCTGCAGCGGTTTGATTCCCTATGGATCCAGGCTGCCTCTGCCGATACAGGTGGGGGGAGAGCAGCTGGGATCCAAAGGGAAACAGATCGGAGCGTGGAGTGGCTCCAGATAGGAGGAAGAGGGCTCCATAGGCATAGAAGCTGCGGTGGGCAACAATGGTGGCAGCAGTTTGGGGGATGCAGCTTGTTACCCGCTGATGAGTACTATTGATTTACAGGGGACCGTCAGAGGGACCCTTCTGTTATAAGTTCATGGTCGCTAAAGCAACTATGAGCTTATAGCAGAAGGGTCAAACCCAGAGACATAAAGCATACTGACGTGGCCAGCTGGAACCGTTTGTGTTCTGCCTTATGCCTTACATTGGTGGCAGGGAAAGGGTAAAATAAGTGGCCCCTAGATACTGTATCTGAATTAGTAAGGGATGCATAATGCCTATTGTTTTTTATTCACAAAAAAAGTTAAATAAGAAATGAAAACATGTGTCAGAAACCAGGGCACCTGCTGGTGGCATTGTGGTCTTTGGACCTGAAGCATATCGTTTTAGTTTCCATCAGCATATGTCTCCCAGCCGGAGGGCTATTTAGCCCCTCCTCAGGAAGCTCTCAGTGCCTTAGCATTTTACCTATGTGCCCATTTTCTCTTCTTGCTGCTTTTGGAAACCTGCTATCCTGATACCTGTACCTGCCTTGGACCCTCTTGATCTTGCTGCTATACCTGCTCCTTATGTACCTGACCCCATTCTGGCTGTATTCCTAGTCATTTTATCTGTTGCTCCCTCTATCCACTTGTATCTATTCCTTTTTATTCTTTGTTTGTATATAGATTATTATTATTATTATTATACAGGATTTATATAGCGCTAACAGTTTGTGCAGCGCTTTACAATATAAGGAAGACATTACAGTTACAATACAATACAAGATGGTAAGGAGGGCCCTGCCTCTGAGGGCTTACAATCTGAAAGAGGAGGGATAAATGATACATAAGGAGGGAGCTGTGTGGGGATGAATTATTTGAGAATGTGAAGGATCAGTGGTTAGGTCGAGGTGGCATAGGCTTCCCTGAAGAGATGAGTCTTTTGGGAACGCCTAAAGGCAGTCAAGGTGGGAGATAGACGGACAGGTTGGGGTAACGAGTTCCAGAGGATGGGAGAGACTCTAGAGAAGTCCTGGAGGCGAGTATGGGAGGAGTGGACAAGGGAGCTGGAAAGCAGGAGGTCAATGGATGAGCGGAGGGGACGGTTAGGGTAATACTTTGAGACAAGGTCTGAGATATATCCGGGGGCAGAGTTGTGGATGGCTTTATAGGTGACTGTTAATATTTTGAATTTTATCCTCTGGGCGAGTGGAAGCCAGTGGAGGGATTGGCAGAGGGGGGATGCAGACACTGAGCGGTTGGTAAGGTGAATGAGTCTGGCAGCTGCATTCATGATAGACTGAAGGGGGGATAGCCTGTGTAGTGGAAGGCCAATGAGGAGGGAGTTACAATAGTCAAGACGAGAGATAACAAGGGAGTGTATAAGTAGTTTTGCGGTGTCATTGGTGAGGAAGGGGCGTATTTTTGAGATGTTACGAAGGTGAAGGCGGCAGGATTTGGATAGCGATTGGATGTGGGGAAGAAAGGTGAGGTCCGAGTCAAGGATGACACCTAGGACCTTGGCAAGAGGGGAGGTTTGGATAGTTGTGTTATCAATCTCAACTGAAATGTTGGGGGAAGGTGCACGGGCAGGAGGAAATATCATGAGCTCAGTTTTTGAAAGATTGAGTTTTAAGAAATGTTGTGACATCCAGACTGATATGTCATTTAGTAGATTAGTGACACGCAAGGACACTGAGGGGGAGAGTGTAGGTTGTATATAGTTAGATGTTTTGCGCTCTACACTCTGTTTTTGGTTTGCTGTGTATACATTGTTATTTGTACCTGTCTTTTGTGACTTTCTTGTGCAGTTCAGATATTTGCTCACACCTGTTTTGCAGGATACCTGCATGTTGTATCCTAACAACATGACTATGATCATGATTATATTTGGTCAATGATGTCACCTTGGTTTCCCTAGCCAGTTTATTGACATTTAGTGGCTGGTGGGGAGCTGTCATTTGCTATGGTGGTGGAGTTGTGAGAGGTTTGTCATTGGGTGGGGCATCACCTATTGTGACTGATGGTGGATCTTTGGGAAGAGCAGCATTGGAGGTTGTGTTTATTCATTTCTGAGGATATTTTGATAACCACTGCATAATACACTAATGTTGAAGAGCCTTAATATTGATGATGGATTTACATAATGGGACTTTTTTTGTTTATTTATTAATGACTTTTCAAACCAGTGTGGTGTGTGTATATTTACTATCAACTAGCTAACAAATACCTCTTACTCATTCACGAGGGAGAGCGCATTTTTGAACGCGGGCACCCAGAACACGGGCCCCCTGCCTGCAGACCCCCACAACCACCGGGCCAAGGTTGTGGGTAAGAAGCCCTTGTCCTCATCAACATAGGGACATGGTGCTTTGTCAGGGGGTCCCCCTAGGCCAAGCACAATCCCAATGTTGAGGGCATGTGACCTGACCTGGTATGGTGCAGATTGCTACATTACAGTGCACTACAGTGCCTGCAGTGTGGTGAGCTTCAAAGAGTAGATTGCACCATTCTTCTATTCACTTTGTTGTTTATTTTTTATGTTTCTGCTAGTAAAAAAAGTAAGCATAGGGATATTGAACTATAACATTAATAGGTGGCCTTCTGTGTACTGAATTATGAATTCATCCTCCTAGAGAGATTGGGCATTGTTACTTGTATCTGTATGCTTGGTTGTAACCTTACTGCTAATATGTATGAATTGCATTGTATGATTGTAATTTGCATGCAGGTCAGTGTGTATTCGTTAGCAGATTTGCCAGACAGGGATCTGTGTGTGCATGGTTTCCTAGTAGACCAGTCTGTGGACATATTGCAGGTAGTGGCAGACTACCATGAGTCGTGTGTCTTTTGTGTGTTGGTGTGTGAGCAGTGGGAAAGTGGTAACACAAGGCTTCTACATCCTAGCTTGTAGGATAGCTTCAGGTATCAGAAGTGTGTGTTAATTGCTTTGAGTGCACCAGATTGGATGTAAGATATGTATATGTGTGTGGGTGTTCAGCTAGCTAACCTTGGGTGAGTCGCCCTCCAGTGCAGGCAGTGGTATTACACAATGTGACAATTGTTTCACAAGAGTGTTTTATCAGCCCAAAGTAAGCACTCTCTCTTCTCCTCCTTTGGTGGACGAGGACTCTGCTCCGGTTAGAGAGTCGCCATGTTCGGACCCACCTTTTATGACAGGGCTATGGTATTTTAGGGTTGGTGTTTGGGATTTAGTGCTTTGGCTATAATTTTTTTGGAGGGAAGTATATATTATCTTGATATCACTTTTCTAGGGTTTTTTTTGGGGGGGGGAGGTGGGGGGTCAGCAGCGTGAACTTGTTTGTAACACAGTCAAAGCTGCCCTTTATTAGAAGCATATCATCTCATACTACTGTGGTAGAGTTTAGTGCACCAAATCACCGCATAGGTAAGGTTGAATAAAGACACAAGTCTATCTAGTTCAACATATACAGTATATATTGTATATTCCGGGGTGGATATTACACGTAGCCAGCCGTATCAGCAAATAAACTTTTATTCCTATCCTCAAATAAGATGGCTTATATTCAGCAAATACAAGATTCGGCTCAGTGTCTGTATGCTATATCCCACCTCAGGATTAGAGTCCCAGCCTGCTCACAAAGGGTTCCAGTATGGACACAAATGCCCCAGCAGTGTCTCGGTAGACTGTATTCCACAGCTTAACATGCATAGCCATGTGTCCTGCTCCAAACACTCCTCCCAGACACGGACTGACTGGCTTCCTGTTCCCTTTTAACACACCCTCTGGCTGGAGGGTTAACACTTTTATAACTAGAACTGGCTGTAGTCAGGGATGGAGGCTCTGTCCCACCCAAAATCTATCTGAGCCTCCGGATTCTGGGACCAATTTATATTTAACAACTCTGGGAAGACTGCCTAGCAGTTTCCCTTACAAGTTCGACCCGGAACCAATCACCCTGCTTGGTGAGAACCCTGAATACAAAGCGACCTTAACAGGAGGGATATATCGTCCATCCGGGACCCATTCCTGGTGTCCTGTATGTGTGTGTGTATGTGCAGAAGATATTTCCACATTTTTATTGCTCTGACATAAAAAAAGTAGAATTATATTTCTATCCCTTGAAAAAAATCCCTATTTTAATACTTGCTATGTTAGCTGCAGTTTGGCACTGTATGCTATTGCTAAGTCTGTGGTCTATAAGGGCCAATAGATATATATATATATATATATATATATATATATATATATATACCATATTGTATATAATATATATACAATTAAACATGTATATAATGTAGTAAGCTGTTTGCCTGGAGTTAACCTTTCATTTGTTGCAATTTGTAACTTGTAACATCATTAAGTGTAGCATGATTGAAATTATTTTTTTGTGATCTAAACGAATGCTGTCCAGTACAGCACAATACAGTAAAATGATTAGATATGTTTTAATGTTCTTTTCAAAGGCTATGTTTGAAGGGAGATCAGGCATGTGACAGAAGTAATTAGACAAGAAATCTTTAGACCTAAAACATGAAATTCAGCTTTATTCATATAACTTGCCACCTAAGCAGTCTGTGAGACTATCTATGACATCTGAGATTGTCACCAGAGACTATTGCTGCTTGCACAAGAAACATCTTGCCTAATATGTTTTACTATGATTGCAGAATTCAATTTCCAAATGTTTTCCTTTATTTCCGTTAGCTAAGAGGAAATATGATTTTAGTTGTGGTTTCAGCAAGTATAAAAGCTGTAAGTAGTGCAAAATATTAGTTTGAAGTATGATCAAAACTAATTATGTTCAGAGACTAATTGTTTAATAAAACATCTGATTTGGGATTCAAATTTCATAATCACAGTTTGATTATACATGTTGGAAATCTTATTTTATCATTTTTGTAGCGATTGAGGTTCTGTCTCATGTTTTGTGGCTGACTTTCAACCTTTTGAAGATCCTTTAAAATATAAAAAGTGTGTATTTTTACTGTGATGTGTATTTAGAATGTTTCTTAAAGGGAATATATAATATGTTGTAGGGCTTTCTATTTATTTTATGCCCAAGGCTGAAACATACATTCTATTTTATTTCTTATTTTAATAATTTGTGTTATTAGAAGACTATATCATATGTACCATTACCAGCCAGAAGATGGCACACTAGGCTTCTTGTTACATATTTACCAGGTTAATCTTATTTGTTCTGCTGAAAAAACAGTTGATTACCCAGCTTAGTGCTGACGCTCTGATTAAACAGACAACAGAAACACAAACCACTATTGTAACTCATCTCTTTTTCTCTTCCCTGTTCTGTAAAGCTTTGTAAAGATGGTCAATAAGAAAAAAAACAGGGAATGCTGTTCTGATCTCTCTTTACAAAACACATAGAGGAAAAAAGTGTAACTGAGCAAACTGAAGAGAGAAGCTGAAAGGTTGCTGTTGGCAACTGATTCTGTTTGCACTAGTTTTGGGAAATCCCCCCTTCCCATAAAGATTTATAAAGTTTAACTAAAGAAATATATGAAAATCAAATAAAAGAAAAACTACATTCATCTAAAACCATTTTAGCCTCCAGTTTAAAGAAAAAAAAGTGGAAAAAATGGTTTTCAGTTGTTTATATAAAATATTCCAGTGTTGATAATAATGCATATCCCTTTTCTGCTTGCTGTAGTGCATCAGAGAGCAAATCCATGTGTTCTTACACTTACACATGTTCTTACACTTGCAATGTACACTTTTGGACTGCTACATATATGATAACAGAAAAAAAAAGCTTTGTAACCCTATTAATAATTCCCCAGCAAGTGATCATTTTGATTTTTGCTTTAAGCATACCTAAAGCCTTATTTATTTTAAAGTAGAGAAGGCTTAGCACATATGCTTGTGTTCCTGTTGAGAGATTAACACTTACCAGTTGTCTTGATAAGTATTGTCACTATGACTAAAAGCAGGGCCAGATTCTCCATAAGGCTACCAAGGCCATGGACTCGGTGTTGCAGGGTGTAGAGAGGTGGCACAGGTGTTACCTATACTAGTATACTAAACGCAGATACTGGCTCTTTACATTTTTTATGAGGTTCGGCTGCCTGAGGTCCTGAACTTGCTGGGGACCTCAGGCAGCTGTCTTTGATAGTGTTTTAAAATGTCTTAAAATGTAATTTTGATCTAATAAACAAAATAAATGAATTAAAAAAAATCAAATATTGTGACCCAGTTCAAAAGTACTTGAGTATTGTATTTGATATCCAGTTATAAAAATAGCTCCTTTTTACTTTTCAGGTAGTGTTTTTGATGATAACGCTCTTTTAAAGTTGATGTGAATAGAATTGCAGTTTATAAATACACTAGAGATAGACACATTTACTGCATTTCTATCCCCTGGGTAGAAGATCAAGCTCTGAAATAAACCAGTAGAACTGTGATGTTATTGAATGTGTGTAACATTTCCTAGTGAATTCATTCTGTTCGTTAGCCACAAGACAACTAATGCCTTCTCTTATCCTTTTTTTGATGGGTCTATATATCAACTAGGTTACAAGGCTGTCACACTATACTGTTAAGTGTCTCACAAATCAGAAATAATTGGAGGATAGTGATGGAATCAAGTACTTAGTTTAACAACCATACATACAGCTTTTACAATCTTAAAGATGAAAGAAAACCACATTCCTAGAAGTTTAATCCGGTTCCCAGGGATGATTAAACTAGATATCAACTAATATTTTTGTTATTATTATTAATCATTTTATTTATACAAACATCGTAAGTGAAGGAAATAGTGTATTTCCATTATAAATTGGCTATTTATGTTTAATTTCTCTCTCCTTTTTTTTTACTTTTTGAATTGAAAGTACATGTTAACACTAACAATTAATTTTTCTTATTTGCCTCTTTTTTGGTCTGCTTATTATGCTATTGAAAGCAATTTTTACCCCTGTTTCATAAATGCAAAAAATACCGGTTTATCAGAAATCCAGTGCTGTTCTGTGTACCGTGTAGTTCTATCCCAAGCAGCCTAATCACTTCTCCCAATTCTCACAATGGGTTACAGAACATCTACCTCCATATTGTGAAGATAAGAAGGAGAGGTATCCGCTAGTTAAAGGAGAACTATGAGGTGTGTGCTTTTCACTCACCTCATAGTTCTAGCCGACCTGTGACAATGAGACTGTCACAGGTCAGCTCAGTAGATCGGGAGGTGAGCGAACACATACCGGCGTTTGTTCACCTCTCAATCCTGTCACGGCTCTCTGCCGTGACAGGGGAAGGGCTGGATTCCCCCTTCCCCGCTCCGATCTGCCAGCTCTGAATGGCGGAACAGACAGGGGAGGGGGCGGGTACAGCTGGCTCTGCCTCTAGATAGGCAGAGCCTGCTGTCAGTCGCACAGCTGGGCGGATCCCAGCACAATTGTCGGGATCCGCTTCAGCTACGGCATCTCAGTATACTGCGAGCAGCTGTCAGTCAGCTGTCAAATGTAATGTGGAGGTTGCAGGAGGAACTACAGGAGGTTGAAACTAGTGCAAGTGTCAGATTTCCAGCAGATTATTCGTCAGCAAAGTGTAATTCAGTATCCCAAACATCAGGTAAGTATTTACATCTTTTGCAGGGAAATTATTTTGGCAAATTTAATTTTTATGAAAGAGTCACTTTATTTTAATGTAATTTTGTTACAAATGGAATGTTGTTTCACTAAACTACACTCAATCTCCAGTACACTCAGTAAAATACAATACATGATCAAAGAACACAAAACTACTGGTATTATGTTTAGGACCATGGATACTTTATTGGCAGGTATCACAATTTCCATTCTTTTTGTTGATGAGATGGAACACTGTGATAGATAACTATGTTTTCAGAGCTGCTGTGCTTACCTGTAGAACATCTGTTCTGCTAAATTGTTTCTTGCTGGCTTTGTTTGTTCCTGAATAATTTTGGCAATTAGCAATCATTCTGTATGCATAGATTGTATAAAAACAGTCATGCTTGCAACTTTTCATGAAGCTGTCCCAGTGAACAAAAATGTGTATCTTTGTAATTCTTAACTTATAGTTTGGCTTACTGCATACAACATTTAGAGCAGAGAGCTTTCTAACTTGGCCAATGAAACAGTCATAGCTGAGCATCTCTAAGCTCTGTAATACTAGTTACAATTCAATATAGTATACAATAGATGTACAATAATCTAAAGGATTCAATGATTTTTCTGATTGGAAGTCAATATTTTTGTAAGTTTTTTTTTTTTTTTTTATTCATTTTTTTTGTATAATATTTCTTTATTGTTTCTATATATAACAATATAAACATGTACACATCCTGTTAAAAGACTCTCCCAGGGAGAAATCCAATCAAACAGAAGAGAAAGATATTCATAACTTCTTCCTAAAACAGCCACCATAAATTTCCCTTCCCATTGGTATAAAACTATTCTTCCCCCCTAGGGGTCTCAACTAAAAAAAAGCAAGGAAAGCGACAACCCAAAATCCCTCCCATCCCTAAGCCACCCAAAACAACAAACAAACATTTCATTTAGTGATTAAAAACAGAGCACAATCTACTTTTCTTAAAGCATTATAGACAGATATACAGTAATATATTTAAATGAAATAATAGTATACACAGAACAAACCATTGCAATTAAGTAATACTTTGTGTACCAAAAACATCAAAAGAGTTGTAGAGACTCATGGCACCTGGAAACCAGCAAACTGTGATTTATTTTGCAGTTATTCTATACTTCCATGCTGAAAATATTATTCATACAGAGTAGATGAATACATGAAATACATTACAGTAATTCACCTCACTGTGTATATATACACTGTATGCTTTTTTAGAAATGATAATGATAGTTCGAGGTTTACAAACAGTATATTTATCCTTGAGTCTTAGGTATCCACAGTATCACACCATACCTCCCAAAAATCTAAAACTTAGTGACTTTTAGAAGCATGTCTTGTGTTTATCCCCACAATAGAAAGTGAGGGGGATTCTATCCATAACTAAATTTTGGGTATAAACACACATTGATATGAAAAAAATAAGATAAAAATGCTTTGTGGTAATTAAGGAGTAAAGAAAAATACTGAAATGAGCAGTAGCTTTTTTAGATGGTACACGTGAGAATACACAATCTACACTTCAATATTTTGTAGATTTGTAGATGTGCTTGCATGCTCTTTAAATTCCCCAACCTAGAAGCATATGGCAAAACATTAAACCCTGCCAGCTGCCTAGTAATCTATGTTATTTTATCAGTTAAAATGAGAGGTTTCTCTTTATTGTTGCATTTATCTTCTCAGCTAAAAAAAAGAATGCTACATGAAATAACTATCTAACTAATCAGTAAGCATTCTTAAAAAATAACTATGGTCCAACCTTTTTTAGCTATAGTTCTCTTTAGGGTCACAGGAGAATATTTATTATGTCCTTATGTGACCCAAAACTCAGCATCTAACGAACTATTGCTCACTATATGCTGACAGAGCAGAGCTGCGCCGTGGCCAGGAAAGATCCCGACAATATTCTTGGGATCCACCCCACTACCTCTAGAGGCAGAGCTAGCTAGCTGTGCCTGCCCCCTCCCTGTCCATCCCTCCAGTCAGCCCTGGAGGAACGGAGAGAGGAGGAGGAATCCCTTTGGGGAGCGGTAACCGACAGTCACCGCTCTCTGTAGGGAGAAGATCAGGAACTCAGCAATCAGTGGTATGTGATCACTCAGTTCTTGATCTACAGAGCCGGTGTTGGCTCTAATGATGATGAGTGTATTTCACTCTCCCCATAGTTCTCCTTTTAAACAGACAGCACTACAGTTTCTTGGAGTTGCTCTAATGGCAGGCTATGCAGACATTTTAAATAACATTTTGCTTAATGGAGTACTTTTTTTTAAGCTTTGTATGTTTTCAAAATGTTCAAAGTTAATGCATCATACTTTAAATATAGTTTAAACCACTGTGGCACCCACACTGGCTGGACATTACTTAATAAAGGGATGATGTCATATACTTCAGAAGCAAAAGCTTAAGTGCTATTCCATTTCAATTCCCATAACCAGTAAAATGTTAAAGCAATATTTACAAATTAAATATGTGTGTAAAAGCAAAGCAGGCCACATGGAGTCGATAATTGCTTTAGATGCAGTCCTTGATTTAATTGTAGGGCATCAGAAATGTCCATTTCCTTCTGTTTAACTTTCCAGCTTTTGCTCTTTCTATTGCCTTGACCAGTCTTCCAGGAACAGAAGCTTATTGGTCCTGTAATTACAGAAAGAAAATGGCTTATACAGTGTGCTCTTTGTGCATATCATTTAATGACTATAATTACCTGGCTGACCATTAACACCAGTAGATTATATGTGTTGTTATTATGAGAGGTCAAGAAGACACAGGAGGGTCACTCTTTAAAATGTTCCTGCCTTGTGTACAAGGAAATATTAATAAGTTAATGGAAAAGTGTTTCATGGTGGTTAGAATTATTATTGCTTGGCTTATTCTAAGCCTAATTATTACACATTAAGTGGAACTTATGAGGTATTTCTTCTTGCAATCTGCTTCTAAAAATATAATAGACCACCTTGTTTGCAGATAAAGCATTATGTATTTGACCATGGGGAGAAGTAAAAAAATAGTTCTAAGCATAATTACACTGGACAACAAAGGTTTTGCTTATTGAACACTTTTGGGTGTATCTTATAGATTTTGTACTGTTAATCATGAAAATAAAGTGTAATTTAACCTATCACGTATCACTTTTTAAAATCCTTAATTTTTGTATTTTCTTGTCACACATACGTTGAATAATTTTCTATTGTGTTATATGATGCTTTGTGTAGCTCATACATATCCAGGCATGTATACTGGGGTGGTTGCATAACGTTTGTAGAATTTGCCTGGGAATACTTAGGCTTAGTGTATGCTGCTGTAAGGGCTAAAGGCAGCTATACATTTAACAACTAGGTCTAAACCAGTTGCAGACTTGCTGTTGTAGTTGTTGTAGTATGGTTGGTAACATCAGAAATGTTTTGCCAATGATGAAACAGTTGTAACACATTCTGCTATGTTTGTGGTGAGTATACAATGAAATCTTAAAGAAGCACCATGACTGGACTTGTTAAAGTGTATTAACTCTACCTTGGTTGTAAGATTGGTGACCAGGAAAAGACATGGGACCCTCATATTTGTTGTGCAGGATGTGCTGTCAATCTGAGAGCTTGGCTTAGAGGAACCCAGAGGTTTGCTGTCCCGATGATATGGCGAAAACAGAAGCATCATGTAAAGGACTGTTACTTCCATTGTCTCTGATTTCTCTGTCAAATATAAGATATCAATTTAGTACCCCAATCTGCATTCAGATATGAAACCAATGCCACACGCTGACAGTCTACCAGTACTGAAGACACCAGATAAATTAAAATTTGATTAAACAGATGAAGATGCTGAAATGCACCAAGCAGGTACAGACTGAGGCAGTGATCCAGATTTTGAATTGTGTATGTCTAGCAAGCCTCTTCTCTTGACATAGTCAGAAATAAATTACCTGGTCAGGGTCTTAGTTTTGTCAAAATCAAAAGCATAACTACTGGGTTCAAAACTGCAAGGATGGTATTTGCTATCAACAGGTACAAAAATGTCTGTCCATCAAAGTCTCCAAGACTTAAAAAGTTTCTTAGCACAGGTAGACAACCTTGTTTTCTGTACTGACATTGACTTGTGCTACATATTGGAAAATATGCATTATATATGAATTAACAATATGCAATTAAACAGTAATTTTAAAATTATATTTATGTTCAGCTTAAAGGGGTCTATCATAATCACAAAGTTTTTAAGGGAGCAAGAATGTTGGAAAAATTGTTGTCCAGTGTAGGCGGTTTTATGTTGAGGCATGTATATTTATTAATAAGGGGTTGTAACACAGTGCTTTTTGGATTAATTAACATCACTGGGCCTGTCTGCCACTCTTTTCTCTGAATTTGGTGGGAGGGGAGGCAAGCTCCTGTAAACATCACAGCTTTCTGCCATGGATCTTTTTCAAAATAATTATTTGAAAGAATATATCTTCAGGATCCCTTTTAGATGTGCTTGTTTCTCCCTGCTGCCCGCTGAGTGCATCAGACTTACTGTGTGCTCTGCTGTTTACTTGATTGGTTGAAGGCTTGTCTAAAGAGAAAGTGTGGATATGTTCTTTGACATAAAGCTCAGACGCAAAATGATTGCTGGCAGTGAAAGATAGCTTGCCATGAGCATTTGCTCCAGATTCTGTCTGCCCAAGATTTGATATATACCCCTCAGAGTGTATTATCCAAGGTCAACCAAAAATATTTTTGGGTGGCAGGGAACCCTCTGGAATAGGTTGCAAATGTAGTTTTTACCCTGCAACAAACAGAGATTTTGCAGTTGAGGTCCAGCTGTGGAAACATTGTGTCTCCCCTATGCAGTGACAAATGCAGAATGTATGCTGCAGCAAACACCAGAAATTTTAGGTTGAGCATGTGGTATGAGGTGTGGCATGTTTAAAGTGCCAGAGCAATGCAATTAGCAGCAAACTTTGAGACACATTGCAGGGTTTATCCTGCAGAAAATATTTGAAATTTTGCAGCTGAAGTTTAGCGGTGGATACAGTACAGTGCCTGTACACTCGAAAAGCCCAGGAGAGGTGACAGAAGACAGGAGCTGGTAATGGTGGCATGTCACTTTTTTGGGGGGGAGCTGGATGACACTTAAAAGTTTAGTCTGCATCAGACCTGGACCCGATGTAGTCAGCAATCATGTGGTTTAGACATTGCCTATGATTTTTGTCTGCAGTCATAGTTTTTTAAAAAGCCCACTGAGGCAGACACCATTGCTGTTTCTCCTTTCAGGGACCAAATTTGTCATAAGAGGGGATAATGCCACCATCAGGGAATGCATTCTTACACAGCACATGCTCACAATGCAACATTTTGTTCTCCTTCTGGGGTATAAAAAGGGACCAAATTTGTCATAAGAGGGGATAATGCCAACATCAGGAAATGCACTCTTACACAGCACATGTTCACAGTGCAACATTTTGTTCTCCTTCTGGCATATAAAAAGGTGGCCACACAATAGTGGTTCCTCTCTTTGATGATCCATTTCCTGCACAGACATTTGAAAATAAACAAACTTTCACCACTAATTGCCTACAGCAGAGGATCCAGTCCCCATCTTTTCATGTGCCCTCTGGAATGCTTGCTCAGGTTGTAACAAACTCACTCCCATCCATAACTTCTCTATCTCCTACTCCTTTATTCTGCTTGTTGTTACTGAAACCTGGCAAAGTCACTACACTTTTGTCTAACACATGCCTAACCACTTGCTCCCTGGACCCCATCCCCTCACAACTACTCCAGTCACCTTCTAGCTCTATTCTACATTCTCTTACTCTTCAATCAATCTCTCCCTTTCTAATAGTGTCCTCCATACCCCTCTAAAACAAGCATTGGTGACCCCCATATTAAAAGTACCCTCTTTGGGACCCACCAGTGTGAACAACTTGAGACCCATCTCCATTTACCTCTAAACATCTTGAACAGCTAGTCTACAACTGCATGAACCACCACCTTACCGTTAACAACCTCCTTAACCGATTTCAATCTGGCTTTCGGCCACAACACTCCACTAAAATTGCCTTTATAAAACTTACTAATGATCTACTAACTGATAAAACCCATGGCTACTATTCTATTCTCATACTCTTGGGACTTTCTGCTGTCTTTGACACGGTCAACAACCACCTCCTCCTTAATAAACTCTGCTCTCTCATGGTTCACCTCCTACCTGTCTCAGCACACTTTCAGTGTCACCTACAATTTCTCCTCTCCTGTTCCTCTTTCCATGGGGCCCCCACACCAAGGGTCTGTCCTTGGGCCCCTCTATTCTCCATCTACACCTTTTCCCTGGGTCAGTTGATAGCCTCCCATGGCTTCCAATACCATCTTTATGCTGATGGCACACACATCTATCTCTCCACTCCTCAGCTCACCCCCTCTGTCTCTTCACATATCTCTAATCTACTTACTGATATCTCAACATGGATGTCACAACACTACCTCAAACTCAATCTGTCCAAAACTGAGCTTATAATATTTCCTCCTCTCTGTGTTCCCTCCCCTGACTTCTCCATCGCAATCAATAACACTACAATCAACCCCTCCCGTCAAGGCAGGGTACTCGGTGTAATTCTTGATTCTGAGCTCTCCTTTCAGCCCCACATCCAATCACTATCTAAATCTTGCCTACTCAACCTCCATAACATTTCTAAAATGTGCCCCTTTTTAACAAACGAAACCACAAAGCTTCTATTTCACTCCATTGTAATCTCTCGTCTTGACTAGTGTAACTCCCTCCTCGTTAGCCTGCCACTAAACAGGCTATGCCCCCATTCAGTCTGTCATGAAAGCTCCTGGCAGACTAATCCACCTTACTAAACGTTCAGTATGCGCTGGGGGACTGCTGCTTTGGTGAAGTCAGAAGTTGAGCTCAGGAGAAAGAATTACAGTTTTTTCAGGTGAAAACACATGTGCAGTTTATTTACACTATATACAAACAAAATTGGCAACACAAAATAAACTATGAAAATGAACGCTTGCCTCTTGGCCACTTCCTACACACAGAGTGTCCCTGACTATCAGCTATGTGCAACCTTGTGCTGCACCTAGCATCTAACCCTCTGCTCAACAAACTGCCACACAGGCTGTGTCTCACCACATGAATTGGGTTCTTCACCATACAGGCAAGTTCAAAGCTCCCCAGTCTGCTTAAGCTCAGAAACTGGTTACAGGATGGAGCAACTCTCTAAGCAGGCTGGAAGTTCTTATAAAGGCCCTAATGAGCCAGCTTGCTTCAGTTGGGCTCATTACTTCTACCACTCAAGCACTCCCAGCACTCCGACTAGTGGAAACAATCTGTATATAGCCTGAACCTGAGACACACATATTTGCCATCCTGGATACACCCAGGTGATTTTACCTGCCTGCTGTCACAATAAATATATACAAGGGTGAGTAAAACATTATCTGCACTCCGGTTATATTAAAACTTCTGTTGGCCGCACTTATCAGCGCTTTCCATTCAATGCCACTATCTCCTCAGTCACTGCTGTGCAAGTGTGAACATGTTACTTCAGTTCATTTGTAACTGTGGTGTGAGAAAAAATGTATGCCCCACTTGTGATTTGCAGGAAAGAAGAGCAGCATGCAATGATTCATTTTTTATGGTCTGAGGGTGTGCCTGGTGCCATGATTTATCAAAGACATTGTGCGAAGTATGGAAGTGTTTTGTCACAAAGAAGTGTGTCAGAATGGATAGAGGAGTTCAAGGAAGGTTGCACAATTGTTAGCCATTAAGAAGGAACTGGACACCCATCAACGTCTACTGCTTATGACAACATTGAGTGTACATCTGTAGTCCTGTTTTTGCTCCATCTGACTTTCACCTGTTTGTGTCTCTGAAAGCAGTCCAATGAGGATGAAGATTCACCTCTGATGAAGAAGTGAAGACAGTGCATTGGTGGCTCACAGCTCAGCCTAAAACATTTTTAATGAGGCAATAAGAAAGCTTGTTGACAGATGGACAAAGTGTATTGAAGATCAAGGAGAAAATGTAAACACATTTATGTATTTGTCTTTTCTAAAAGTTGAATAAAATAAATTCTACAGCCAGGTTGCAGATAATTTTTGACTCCCCTTGTATATATACACACATATGTGTGTACAGTATATTTTTTTACCTCCTAAAAACACATTCCAAGGGTTGACCTTGAGGATAAAATATACCCTTTACAATGCTAACCAAAGTATTGTACAAGTAGGCTAAGCTAGTTCATTCATTGACATGGAATGTTCATTTTAAAGATTGACCAGTTTGATCTGCAGTTTCCAAAAAAATAAAGAACACTTGATGGAACTTGATATGATCTCTCCAGCTCTCTATTGCATCTAACACTAACAAATTTGGGAGAGAAAGAAAAAGAGATTGATTTGTTTTCAGTCAGCTCCCAGAGTTTGCTTAACATACAAAACTCATTTTCTTTCTGCTTGCAATATTGATCAGCAGAGAATGTGATAAGATTATAATAATCTTTACCTTGAAATAGTTGCCCTGCAATCAAAACCAAGAGAAAATAAATTGTTCTTTTAAATGATACTTATTGAGTATCTTGTATTAGTAGAGATTCAAAGGCAGTGAGAAGTTGGTGTAGTTGTGTTAAGGTATTGTTTTGCATTGTAAACCTTTTAACAGTCAAAACACATTTCTGATACACCAGCTATTATTAGATTTTGTAGATATCTCTAATGATCATTGTCATATAATAGAATAAAATCACTCAAACACAGTATCAAGTAAAAAAATAGCAGTGTTTTTACAAATGTAGCCATATTTGTAATGACTTCTGCAACTGTGGATGTTCATGCATGAGTAACATTAGGGGATAGACAACTTTGGCACTCCAGCAGTAGTGACAGGTCCCATGAGGCATTGCAAAACTCTGGCAGCCACAGGCATGGCTCTCAGAGGCAGAAACATAATGGGGTTTGTAATGTTATCACAGCTGGAGTGTCAAGGTTGCCTACCCCTGCTTTCATCCATATATTTACAGGAACAGTCAGAGCCCAACAACTGAGTTTAACAGTGAAATGAACACTAAGTGGCATTATAACAAGTAACTGTGTATAATGTTATGGTCTTTGTTGGTTAAGAGTATGGGTGGAGACTTAGTTATGCGAGATGTTGAATCTATTGTTGTTTTTGTACAATTGCATTACACTTTGTTTCGTCTTTTTCATTCATACTCATGTAACATACTATAATAGAATATCACAATATGCTACAGATCCTTCTGCAAAATACAGTACAATTAATCAAAATGCTTTAAAGGTGTTTAGGGAAGGCTGACATAGATATTCTCTGATCTGATGTGCTCTCTTCCAACTATTAACCACCATTTGTGAACGGCTGGACGGAAGTCTGCTGGGAGCGGGAGGGCGTCTTAAGACGTCCTGCCCCTCTCATGTGCGGCACTCAGCGCGCACACGAGAGGGGAAACTGTGAGCATGTAAACAGCCAGCGATGGCTGTTTACATACAAGCGATCAGGCGTCTCTAGAGACGCCCGATCGCTTGCAGGAGCTGCGGGTGTGTGCCCCCCCGTACCTGTGTCCCACCGTCTCCTCGTCGCCGCTGCCGGTCCGTGATCCGATGTGGCCGGTGCAGCTGGGACCGGCACGGCGATGCTCTAACAGCAGATCAAAGGGAGATCATTACTCGATTTCCCTTTGATCTCTCTTCCTGTCCCCGAATGCAGGAAGTGATGTATATTACATCACTTCCTGCATTCAGTGTCACTCTCCAGTGCAGAACACCAGAGAGAAGCTGATGAAGCAGATCTCTGCTTCATCAGCTTCTGTGGGGGTCCCTAGGTGACATCAGAGGTCTTGGAGACCCCTGATGTCTCCATAAAG
>NW_017308768.1:16399-88793 GCF_000935625.1 Nanorana parkeri | reverse complement strand
AAAAAAAATTACAGCATTAAAAAAAATAAAGAAGGTAAAAAAAATATTCACAAATAATAATTTAAAAAAATAACACAAAAAATGTTTTAAAGTCCCCCGCCCCAGCCACATACACATGCAAACATGCGTCGGGTGCGCCTATGTACGAAAACGACGATTGCGCCCATTATGCAGCACATGTTACATATCGCCGCGAACGTCCGAGTGAGAGCAATAATTTTAGGGCCATCAATCACTGATAACACTAAACTGATGAGCGGTAAAAACGTTTAAAGTGTCGCCTATGGCCAATTTTGGTTGCGGCCGTTTTCTGCGATTTTGCGGGCGCGCACATTTTTAAAGGTTGACTTGTTTAGTGTCTATTTACCCGACGTGACCCCGTCTTTTATATTATACCAAAACATTTGGGTGAAAATAAATGTTTCATAACATTTTATAGGGAAACATGTTTTTTTTCAAAATGTAGGGTACTTTTTTTGTTATATAGTAAAAAATAAAAACCCTAGTGGTGATTAAATACCACCAAAAGAAAGCTCTATGTGTCCCCAAAAAATGGTATGAAATTCGTATCAGTACATGACGGAATAAACGTCAGTCAAAGTACCGCAGCGCTGAATACTGAAAAATGGCCTGGCCAGGAAGGGGGTGAAACACCCCGCTCTTCAAGTGGTTAAAGAGAAAAATTGTAAAAATACAAAAGAAATTAAAATAAATACACACATAAATTATTAAAAACTCATGCCCAAGCTTTGAGCTTAAGCACTGGGTACTGTGAATGGCAACTGCACTTATTAAATAAGAGACAAATGCACTTTGATACTTGGTTAAAGCTATTTAGAATTTATGTGATCGTAGACCTGCAAAAAGAGTGGCATCTCACTGTTCCATATCAGTGTAAAGGTGACACTATCCTATTATAGTGTTTCACTGGCAATTCACGCTAGCATATTTAGGCTTTGAAATGTAATATCAAAAGGGAAAACTGCTCTTTAAGGTGAACTCTGACTTTATGCTTTACCACTCCACTATATTACATAAAAATCATATTTATGGGATATCCTTTTACTCAAATAATCACTAGATTTTCTAACCAGTTAAGGAAAAGTTTAGATAAAATAACTGGAAAATGTATTATCTACCTAAATGCTTTCCCTGTTCCTGTTGAAAGTGTATTTCCACTTGTGCAGTCAAATTTGAGAAAAACCCTCCTATATTTTTGCTATGTATTCCATTTCACATTTAACTTTTAAAAACATCTTTCCTTTTAGATGTTTTGTTACAGCAGGCAAGGTGGCGGATTATAATATTTTCACAGCTCCTTTACAAGTGATCTGTCTGAATAAAAAGACTTAGGACTGAAATTTTAGGATTGTGTTTCTCTGATAAGCTTCATTCACATACAATGGAGAAGCCATGTCAGACTGCTCACCCCTCACAGCCCTACCTAACATTTCAAAGAAAGAGAAGCATGAACAAATGTTAATCCTTAAAACCCTAACCCAAGTGAACGCAATTTAAACTACAAGAAGCATTTTGCTTTTTTTTTAAATGATGCTATGTGAATGGGAACATGTAACAAACATAAAATCCCAATTTGGCTGTGAAAGTGGAAATACACCTTAAGAAACTATACCTCTCTCCAAGGTCATAGCTATATTAAGGGGTTTGCCAAGCTGCAGATATCCATAAAATATTTGCAACAGATACAAAAGAGATCATCCAGAACATTCTTAACATGCAAAAATCAATGTAACTCCACTCCACATTTAAATATTTTCTGTTTTATAGAGGATTCGTTTGAAGGAAACCTACAATATTTTTTAACAGCTAATTGTAAAGAAATTTAGAAATATGTTACAAAAATTTTACATTATTGAAACATCCATTGTATTACAGCTTGCTATATATCAATAAATGTAGTGTTATTTTTCGTCTCTTAAGGTGCCCATACACTGTATGATTCTCGTACGAGAATCGCGTGAAATCCAGCGATCGTACGATAATCGTACAGTGTATGGAAGGTGTGTAACCGTTTCTACTGTACTGTGCTGTGAGAAGTCTTCTTCTGGGTTGAATGACAGTCAGCATCATTCAACCTACTTTCCTTAAGCTCAACTTGCTATTGATACACCCCTGAAGGTGCTGGCTCTCACTCACAGTACTACTGTACTGGACAGCTTTCACATGTCAGTGAGTGCAGAAGTGAAGAACCCCTTTTTTTTCCTGGAAAAAGGTGTGCATGTGTATTTTTAGTGCGGGGGCCTCAGGGAGAGGGGAAACAGCTGTTTACAGCTGAAGTTCTGCTTTATGCTCACTGATCACAATACTCTTCTAACTGAAAAGAATGTATATACTAAATAAATCTACCTATTCCGCTATTTCACAATTTATAGGGGTCTTTGTTATGAGGATGGCCGGGTTCATGAAAGACGGATTTTGCAGATGTTGGCCACATTTCTTATTGTGGTTATCTAGTGGGTATCCTTGATAAGATCCTACAAATATAATAAAAAGATTATATAGGACAAATAATCCATATTGTGCAGTCATTGTGATCTCTGATTGTATTCACAAAAAAGATCTGCAAAATTGGAAACATCTTCCAAGCAGATGAACATCTTACCCACTTAAAAAAAAAATCAACTGCTTTTATTATACAAGAAAACTAGATATCCTATGCGGCCTAAATATTCCAGAACATCCTTCATATTTTTAAATAGATAGCAATGCAACAAATGTTTTCCCCAAAAGAGTGGACTCTTTTACCTGCACTGCAGATTATTGTTTATTGTTATTATTGTATATTGTTATACATTCATAAGTCTCTGTTCCTTTGTTTAAATAACAGAATGATTGAATAAACAGTACCAGAAATGTAAAGCGTCATTGAACCTTCCCTGGAAAGTCTCGTATAATGGATATCTTGAATCATGTTCCATGCTCAGTGACCATATTGAAAAAGGGTCTATAGGTCACACTTACTCTAATAAAAAAACACTGTTGTTGGGATATAGATACTATCTATGATGTGTATTATTTGGTGCATCTCTAGGCCCAAGGAACAGCAGCTATGTTCTTGGCTTGCATCTACCAGAAGATCATCCACTGGTATCCCCATATTCTCAATCTGAGCACTGGGGTCAGAGGACAGACTCTCAACCTCCTCTTAAAAAAGCAAAACAAAGTGGTTAGTAAGTAGATATTAGCACTAAAGCAAGCCAAGAATCCTTACACCCCACTGCTGCTGTTTGTACATCTCTGGTACTCCTCAATTGATCAAGGAGATATCTAGGGGTCTATTCACTAAGCCAAAGTCAGCCCCAGGACCCCTTCGTTTCAGCAGAACCGAAGGGCTGCTTTGCGGACTATTCACTACAGCCTGTAAAGCTACCGAAGTTGGCAAAGCGGCTTAATCAAGCCGAAGGCATATGCCGAATTTTAAAGCCGAAGCTGGCCGAGCGGCCGGCCATTGCCCGCCGACAGCCTGCTTCTGACAGCTGGGTGAAGCCAGCCATCATCTCACAGGTGGCTCCGGCCACTTGCAGAGAGATATGCATCCCTGGTTACCAGGTAACCAATGACGCTGTCATTACACACTGAGAACCCGGCCGGGCCGCTATAATATCACAGCGGCCTCTCCGGGTTCTAAGTGTGTAATGACAGATGGCGTCCCTGGTTTCTCTCTGAAAGGTTTCCTCTGCTTGATCGAGCAGAGTAAACCTTTCCATGCGATCTGTTTTTTTTTGTGACATGGGGCCCTCAGTCAAAAAAAAAAAACCACCATAGGAATGCATAGCTAGATTCCTATTGGCTATTTAACTTTGCAATAGCCAATAGCAAACTAGCTATTGCACCCACCCACTGCTGCTGTCATTCAGCAGAGGGGGACCTGCAGTTCTCCATCAGGTCCCCCTCTGGTGTATGACCGCAGCAGAGGGTGGGTGCAATAGCTAGTTTCCTATTGGCTATTGCAAAGTTAAATAGAATAGCCAATATGAATCTAGTTGTGCATTCCTATGGTGTTTTTTTTTTTTTGACGGCCCGGCCAATAGAAAACAGTTGGACGGAGCTAGGTCTCACTGCTAGCTCCGCACAATCATTTCCTATTTTAACTATTTTTTTCTATTCTGCTCGGTACCACAGAGGTACCGAGCAGAATAGCCGAGCCGAATGCCACACGAAGCCACCCGATGTACGGCTGATTTTAGCCGATATACGGCTAAAATCAGCCATACAAGTCTGAAGTGAATAGCCGAACAGCGTTCGGCAGCTTAGTGAATAGACCCCAGAGTTTTTGTATCACTGCAAGAGAGTTTTAATATTCTCTAGGTGCCTTCTAGCAACAGCTAATGGATAACCTGAACCTGGAGATTTTTGTCTTGAAAAGAAGGCAACACAGATAATAGCCTTTCTACACATGCCAGGCTAGGATTAGTAATGTACCCAAAGTAATTTTCTGACAATCTCCAAGCAAAGGAAAGGAAAGAAAAAAAGGAAAAGAAAGGAAAAATAAAAGGGAAAAGGAAACGGAAAGGGAGAGGAAAGTAGAATGAAAATAAAGGGAAAGGAACAATTGAACTTTTATAAATGAGTCAGTCATTTCTGTCTGTCATGTGAGGTTGCCATTTAGCAGGGGCTAATAAAAAGCTGTTTTTATTGAAACTGTACAATATAAACTACAGCAATTGGATAAAATACAGGTTCAACATAGAGATTTATAAAAAAAAAACAGACTTACCTGAGAATGAGATATTTGGAAGTGAACAGCTCAGCAAATTATTGATAAATCAGACAGAAAATGCCTAAGGTGTTTTAACCCTGTTGAAAGTGCAACGATCTAAAAAGAAAAAAAGGCACTGTGTAGTACAGAATAGTCTTCTTAGAACAAAAGGTATTAACATGTCTCATTCCATCACAATTGCCAAAAATAAAAGGGATATTCCTAATTTTGGGATTGTGGGCAAAGCCTTGCAAATTATTTGATTTTCCCTTTCACTAGCTCTAATTGCCAGTTTATAGCACAGACACAGCCTAATATTATGGAGTAATTTTTTCAAACCTGTTTCCAAACTTCTCTAGAGTATGCTTGCATAAAAGGTGAATGGAAAAGTGCTTATGATGAAACACGAAGGAATGTTACCAGAACCCAACTACTCTCTGTAAAGGTAGTCTGAGGGTAAGAGATGCATTAGAGAGGAATTGTATTGGCAGGTGGCCAGGGCTGCATGTTGACAAACCTTTTTTTGTCCGTAGTTCTCTTTAGGGTCACAGGATGACTAATGTCCTCCTGTGACCCAAAACTTAACATATAGCAGGCTATTGCCCCCTATATACTGATAGCCCAGAGCGGCGCTGGAAAAATGCAGACAATATTGTTGGCATCCACCCTGCTGCCTGATTGACAGCTGGCTCTGCCTCTCTAGATCTCTCTGCCCCCCCTCCATCTGTCCCTCCAGTCAGCACTGGAGGAATTGAGAAGGGAGGGGGGAATCCCTGCAGGGAGTGGTGACTGAGAGTCACCACTCTCTGCAGGGAGAAGATTGTGAACTGAGCGGTCGATCAATAGACCCGACGTGTGACAGCTTCAGTATCATACAACGGCTCTAAGTATGAATATGAGTGTAATTCACTCTCTCCATAATTATCCTTTAATATTTGCCACTATAGAAGCTGTGGGTATAGTCACACTATTAATAGTGGATTATATGTCTAGCTCCAGTGATATTAAATGTGTACCTGTTTGTAAGGTAATATGCATACTGTACACATGCATGTATGCTTGTCTATGTACTAAAGTGCAACACCAGCCAAAACATTTTATTTTGTTTTGGCTATAGCTGGAAAGGGTTATTGCCTTGGTCAAGTTTTAATGCTGTTTGTGTTCTTAATGCGAAAATTACCCCTCATGTCCTGCCAGGATAGAAAATAATGGTAAACCTCTCCAAAGGGGCAAAGACAAAACCACATTTTAGTAAAGTGAGGAAGTATTTTTAATTGTGACAATATTTGTATTGCTGTTCCTCACTTTCTGATCAATTGACACCTACTGTATACTCCCCATTCCTTGCACACAGATACAGTACAGGAAGTAAGTGAAAACTCTAAAATGGTGACACAGACAAAAATAAAAAACCAAACAAAAATTGCAAGACCACTCTATCTGAAACTAAAATCAGAAAAATGGCAAGCTGGTTTTATTTTTCTATAAACCAAACTGTCAAAAATTGATCTTTGAAGACAATTTGTATTATTATAATAGAGAACAATGCACATATTATTAAAGATTTAATGTATTTAGATATTTTATTTTTTTATTAAACATACTGGATCTTTCATGCGAAAATAAAAGTGCTGTTCTTTCAGAAAATATTTTATTTACTCCTTCATGGAAAGATGGACAAACAGGATTCATTAGAATTGTATACTGCATACATTCTATTCATATAACACATTTGTAGTTTGTTTTACAAAGAAGATGGATGATGGAGTAAACCTGCACTGCAAAGTTTTCCTTTCTTTTGAAGATGGATTTTGTAGAGTATTCAGCCAGATGTGATTTCATACATAAAAGGATTATCTTGTATTCATTAGTGAAATAGCCCATATTTCCTAAATGGTTATCTCTTTAAAACGAAATATGTCTAATTAGAAGCATTGAAAACATTATGCATGCATTCTTTATTGCAATACAAAAATAAATCAGCTATTTTCTAAATCACTGATTAAAATGCTACTTGCTATGTTCTTTTTTTATGCTCCTCAGAAGAAACAAAAGTGAAAATTTTCTAACACTGTTCCTATTGCATTGATTGAAAAGTGGACCAATGAAGCATGTGCATACTTTTAACTCGTTTGCTGTCAGGACTGTTTTTTCATTTATTTAAATTTTTTTTGAACAGATGTTAAAATGCACATTTTTAGCCTTAAACTCAAAATCAAATTTCTTGTAAAAAATTAATTCAACCTATTATTAGTGCACATACACACAATATAATACCCACATTTTTGGTAAAATGAAAAAGGTTGTATTTTGTTTATACTTACCAAACATGTCAAGCCTCACAATTGTGTGCACCCTTGAAATTGTGAAAAACTTTGGTACCCCAAATTGTCCATAGGTGACACTTTAAGAGCGTTTATAGGTTTTCAGTTTAGAGTCAACTGTAATGAATGACCCTAGAACTATTGCTTTAACTATTGCTTATGCAGTGGTACCTAACATGTGGCACACTCATCATTTGTGCTTGTATGTATGTGGAGGCACTTGAAAATCTTTTGGGGGGGTTTACTGATTTTATTTCATTTTAATTTTGTGATGCTTCTTTAACCACTTCAAGACCAGGTGTTTAGGCCATTTTTCAGTATTCAGCGCTGCGATACTTTGACTGACGTTTATTCCGTCATGCAACGCTGTACTGAAATGAATTTTACACAATTTTTTGGGGACAGATAGAGCTTTATTTTGGTGGTATTTAATCACCACTGGGGGTTTTATTTGTTATTATAATTAGGAAAAATTACTGAAAATTTTGAAAAAAAAACGTTTTTTTTAACATTATGTTAGGAAACATTTATTATTTATATTTTTGGTGAAATATAAAAGATCGGGTCACGTTTACAAGCGATCCGCCGGCTTTACAGCCGGCGGATCGCATGTATATTAACGGGCATCGCTGCCCGTTTTTAAATTGCAGCCATTTCCTGTTCGTGCGCGCCCGGCGGCGCGTGCAAGGGGGCGTGTCTGAGCGGACGTCTAGAGACGCCCGCTCATATCTAGAGAGCTCCTGGCTGGCCGTTTTTTTACTACGGCCGGCCCGGAGGCAGTTAATTTATTGCTATCACATAGGGGATGAAAATCCCATACTGTATTTCTATTAGTCCCCCACACCAGCTGGGGAATGAGCGTTCTGAAACCAGAAGTGACAAAAAGCTGTTATGTGGCCTGTGGAAGTGAACACTTGAAAGCCAACAGTTGGCTTTACAAAGGTAAACAGATGGTGGCAACATAAATGTTAAATTACTAAAAAAGAAAGCTTGATTGTGTCTGTATTTGAAAAAAGAACATAAACATCCAGGGACACATTTTATTGTACTCAATGATGAGTGTTTCACAAAGAAGGATAATTTAATAACATGCACATCCTAAAGGTTTGGACTCTATTAGACTCAATTCACACATTTTAGCTGTGATTACAGATTCCTGCATCAGGAACTTGCAAGTTCCTCCAGCAGAAATCTCTAATCTGCCATTTACAAGTGGCAGCTGTTATCCATTCAAGTCAATGATCGGTTTGGGATATGATTACATGCAGTTAGGAATCAATCATTATCCCTGACACATCGATCGTGCATCCAGGGATAGTGATTGATTCCTAATGGCAGATCAGGGATTCCTGCTTCAGGGAATTGTCCCTTATCTGAGGTAAGTTGAAGCTCTGCTGACTTCCATCATCCAATCAGTTGCAAGCAAAAAGGTTTAGTTGCTTTATTTTCCATGCACATTACTGGGTATTCTTTGAAAATGTAATCTTACCCTCATTTACTAAGCTAAGTTAAAATTCACTTTGGAGGTAAAATGTGCTCTTCTCTAGCTCTCTGAGGTTTGAATGAATTAATAGGCTGCTCACAACTGGGCCTTCAGTCATCAAGTAAGTAAGGCGCAGAATACCAAGATGGACATGAACAGGCAAATATTCTATGTAGCTCTGTTCAGTATTATTATTTATAAAAGGAAGACAAAGTGCTGTATGAGTATAAAATCCTGGATTGGTATACAAGAATGGTTGAATCAATAAAAAAAAGAAAACCAAGACCATGCACAAGTTTAAAATACTATCATATTACACACTAAAACAGTCAAAAAATCCAAGTATCACATTTAATAGACAGGCTGCAGTGAAACCCAAAAAACATTTTGCACATTGCTGTAAAGTATAACATTGTAAAAACCACAAAAATCAATGATAGATAATGCACCTTTCCACATCAATTTTCAGAAAAAGAAAGCAAGAAAAAGAAAGCAAGAAAAAGAAAAGTATATTATATATGTAAATGACTATATATATATATATGCAAGCTCTTGGTCAGTCATGAACTTAACTGCACCTCACAGTTTCTGATTAATGTTTTGACATGCTATAACAGTTTACAATCTATAATATCCCAATACACCCTACCTGGGCATCTCATTCCTGCCTTGCTCTCAGCACCTAGTAAACTTTAATGATTCCTCTAACTCCCTTTGATCCATTTACTACCCACTCTACAAATACGTGATTTCAGCTGCCAACATGCCATCATATCTGACTGTTCTGATCCTTTTTCATACCCCTCAATGCTGTCTGCTTCCCCAGCCTCACATCTGTTTGTGCCCCCACCAAACTCTCAGGATCTGAGCAGTCTGCTCCATATGGATTTCATTCTGTTTTCTCCAGGTCACCTCATTGTTTTCATAATCCATGCATTATACTATTCTCGTTCACAATTCTATAACAGCCATTTCCCCTCAGAAGAGAAATTTGATAGGACATTTAAAGTTCAGAAATAACATCATAGTTTATACTGTTAACAATAAAATGTACAATTGTATTAATGGACTAGTTAAAAACTAATTAAAAAAAACTATATTTGTAAGTGTTGAACATCTAACCATACCTCCACCTCAAACCCATCACATATACGGTATATTCTGATTTTGTTATTCTATCTTGCAATAGTCCAAAAAATATATTCTGTTGCATCAAACGCAAAGAATCCACATATGAAGCTAGGATGAGAAGGTAATAAAATCCTAATCGAATGTTCTAAAATCCTAATGTTTCAAGACCAAATGTCCACTTCATCAGGAGACCATGAGGAGGCAAATATCTATAATTACAGCTTACATAGACATATAATTAAGTAAATATAAAGTGTCATTCTATTCAGTATATGTTACAATTACAGTGAATTTAACTTGTACATATAAAATAACTATGTAATAAATATATCAAAGTGGCATGCGTACTCAGTGTAACAATATAATACTGAATATACCAAACATACCAACAAATCAAAATTAGTGACAGTGTAATGCAAAGTACAACCTATAATTCCACTTCAGATGCTAGTCTCATAAGATACTTAAATGAGTTCATAAACATAAGTCCAAACAATCATATCTGAATCCAAGTGCAGTGTTCTTGATTCCACATGCATTTGCGTGCAATGATAGGAAAGGGGTTAACAAGAGACAGGGAGAGGAGGCTATTCATCAGTTACATACAGTATGTGACTAGGGGAAATGGAACTATTCAAATGTTGTCTTTATAATCTCTCTCTTCATCTCTATGAATAAGCCATTTGGTGAAACATGTTAGAGTTGGAGGAGCCTATGGGGTTGATTTACTAACCTTATAAACACACCACAAACATGTATACACCTCTGTAGTGTGTTCCCTCCCAGCATGATCTATGGGAGGAATCGAAACACCTTTGTAGTGTGTACACACCCAGCAGGTGTGTTGTGCAAAGCCTTGCATGAATTGCAAGGTGATGTTGTGTAAATTAGCTCTATGTTGTGTTGCTTGCGTTGATGAATGCAGGAATGTAAATGCATGAGCTAACCATTTTTGTCTAAACTGTGAAGCAGCATTATATATGCATCATGTGCATGATTTTTCCATATATGGCATTAGTAGAAATATGCTTTTAGAGACTTTTTGGTTGATAAATACATTTTGCTGTGTGAAAATCACACGCACCTGGTGCGTGCGTGTGTTTAGGTTAGTAAATCACCCCCTATGTGTGTTTACAGCATGTTTTTGACTTCAGTAATTTAACAGTATCCAGATTGTGATATCAGTTGTTTGTGCAGCAATTGTTTCTGTGAGAACCAGTATCAAGCTACAGCATGCCCTTTTTTTTGCCTGCACTGACAAGAGGGGTGGGGCTGTGTGAGCACAGGACAAGGAATATGAGCGGTGGCAGCTATGTGAGTTCTGTTTGGTATCTAGTTACTCAATGCAACCTCATGTTTTACAGTATACTTTAACAAACACTGGGTATTATATGGTGTTTGTGCACTAAAATCAATTTGAATGCATTTTTACTGAATTTGATAAACAGTTGCGCTAATATCATGTATTCAAATATTTATATTGTTATATAAAAACTGCTGTCATTTTATTCTCTAAGGTCTCTGCTTAGCCCCCAGAAATGTGTAGAATTTAACAGGATTCATCCACATAGGGGTCTATTCACGAAGCAGCAAAAGGATCTAGCCGTAGCTTTGACCGATCCTTCGGTTAGCTTTGGCCCCAGGACCCCTTAGTTTCAGTAGAACTGAATGGCTGCTGTACGGGCTATTCAAAATAGCCCGTACAGCTCCCGAACTTAGCCGAGCAGCTCAGTTGAGCCGAAGGCATATGCCTTGGCTGGCTGACAGCCTGCTTCTGACAGCTGGGCGGAGCCAGCCGTGATCTTACGGCTGGCTCTGGTCACTTGCAGAGAGATCAGCATCCCTGGTTACCAGGACACTGATCTCCAGACAGCAAACTCTCCCAGGCGCTCCGGGAGTCTCCCGCTCCCAGTCGCCCAGGAGAGAAACACCGCTTTTTCTTTTTTTCTTTATTCCGACACGGAGCCGTGTCAGAATAGAAAAAAATAATAATCATTTTTTTGCCCATAGGAATACATTGCTAGATTCCTATTGACTATTTCAATTTGCAATAGCCAATAGTAAACTAGCATTTTACCCACCCTCTGCTGCAGTTCTCCATCAGGTCCATCAGCAGAGGGCAGGTACAATGCTAGTTTACTATTGGCTATTGCAAATTGGAATAGCCAATAGGAATCTAGCAATGCAATCCAATGGGCAATTTTTTTTTTCTGTTCTGACACGGCTCCGTGTCATAATAAAGAAAAAAAAATCAGTGTTTCTCTCATGGGTGGCCGGGAGCGGTAGACTTTTTTTTTACGGCAGCAGAACCGCCGGCCAATAGAACACTATTGGGCGGAGCTAGCTGTCATTGCTAGCTCCGCACAATCGTTTTCTATTTTTTTACTATTTTTCTGTTCTGCTCGGTCCCTCTGAGGGACCGAGCAGAACAGCCGAGCTGAATGCCGCTCAGCTATTCACTCACTGCTGTTCGGCATCTATTTGGAATAGGCCGAACAGCAGCGAGTAGTCTGTGTAAATATTTGGTGAAAGTTGTTTGAATGTTGTGTGAAAACATTTATAAATGCACCCCTTAGTATATCTAAAGTAGTGATACACTGATACTGAACATTAAGTAGTGATGCACCAATTTTCATGAGTACTCGTACTCTTGAAAATGCTCCGAAACCAAAAACCAATACCAGCACTTTAATTATTCCCATGAAGTGGCTGCCTTAGCACCCGTGCTTGCTGGGGACCACGGGGCAGCCTTTTTGAGAACTACGCGGCAGAGCTACGTGTGTGCTGGTCTGCACTGCAGATGATTTAATCCCCGGGAGACCCTTTGAGCACAGGAACCATGTCCAAATTTAGGAAGGACAAGGAGATGGTCACTAACTATGAGAACCAAGTGAAAGGTAAGTGGAAGGTGTGTACCCTCCCTGCTGCCAACTTGCCCTGCTCTGTGTACCCACTGTTGCCAACCTACCTTTACCTGCCACTCTGTCCTTCTTTGCATACGCCTCCCTACTTTGGGTCCACCCTCCACTGTATGCCACCTGCTGCCCTGTGTGCTGTCCTCTGAACACCCACTGCTACCAAGCTACCCTTCACTGCTTACCTGCCAGTGTGTCCTTACTGTAATTATGCATTGCTGTATAATGTATTGCTGGGATTTGTAGTCCTCTATAGCTGATGTTATTCTAAATTGCTGTAAAATGTATTGCTGGTATTTGTAGTCCTCTATAGATGATGGTATTATTCTGCATTGCTGTATAATGTATTGTTGGGATTTGTAGTCCTCTATAGCCAGTGCCAGTCTGCATTGTTGCATGATGTATTGCTGGGATTTGTAGTCCTTCTACAGCCAGTGCCAGTCTGCATTGTTGCATGATGTATTGCTGGGATTTATAGTCCTCTATAGCTGATGGTATTATTCTGCATTGCTGTATAATGTATTGTTGGGATTTGTAGTCCTCTATAGCCAGTGCCAGTCTGCATTGTTGCATGATGTATTGCTGGGATTTGTAGTCCTTCTACAGCCAGTGCCAGTCTGCATTGTTGCATGATGTATTGCTGGGATTTATAGTCCTCTATAGCTGATGGTATTATTCTGCATTGCTGTATAATGTATTGCTGAGATTTGTAGTCCTATCCAAAGTTAACCTGGATTTAAATACACCTTAGAGAACTCTGTATTGAATAAACCCATGTGTTTCCTTCCTTTGAGAAGATATGTGTTCTCTGTGTATGCATAGATCATATTGTCTGGCAGATTAAGTTAGAAAAAAATTAAAGTCATTTGTTTTTTTCTAAAGATGTATTATATTGCTCGTATGTGGTCTGTATCACTTTAGACTCTAATGTGCTCCTGTCACTTTCAGAAAAACTGAGTTGACCCTGGCTTTTAGTAGTCTTATAAAGCTTTTCCTGCTTGAAAAGAATTTATATGACTACAAAGTGGATATTTCCTCTTTCTCAGTTCATAAATAATTTTATATTTTAGTCATTAGAGAACAGTCCATAGTTGTCTATTGCTATTTGATTTGTTGTTTCCTTTAAACCGAAATGCAATCAACATGTCACCTTCAATAAGACAGAACATCTATTATAATTTACAACAACTAACGAGAAATTGACTTAGTACTGTACACAATAAGCCACATGAAATAGCCTGCTGTAAATGGGTTAACATTTTCCTTAGTGGTAGAAAATTTGTAATAGAACTGTAATACTAAAAGAATAAAAATAATAAAAGAAAAAATAAAGATTAAGCAACAGTTTATGCAAGGCTTCGCTAACATTGCTACCATGAATAGCTGCAGTCATACACTCACTTCTGGGTTGGATTAACCTTTAAACAAAATAAGAACATGTTTGGGGCACCAATATAAGTGGGCACCACAAACTTTCCACTAGCAATCATGCCCTTAAAAACAGAGGGGGCATGGCTTGAATTAGCATGGTGTAGGATGTACGTCCTTGGAGCTTCACTAATTTTGTATCCTTATTACCCATCTTGGGGCTCTCATATCTTATTTCACCCACTTTGTGGGGCCTAATGAGCAAGGACACCACTGGGTAAGATAGTGTTCCTGCCTCCCTGGCCCCAGACCAGCCTGCAAGTTCTTGAGGATAAATACACTTGCCAAAAAAACCCAACCCCTAAAATAGAGAAGGTCAAGGTGGACATATCCTTAATTTAACAGGGAAGAGGAACTGGGACCCGGAGTGTCAGCACAGAGGAGTTCTTGTCCCTTTTGTATTTTCGTGTTGAAATACTGATCCGTGTGATGAGTACGGGACGGCTGTAGGATTACCAACTGTCATCTCTCTCTGCTTATAATTACCTTGGTCTGGTGAGTGCGCATCCCAGAGGGGACTTAGATGTGGACACTTCGGTGTGGGATTTGGTAGATACACTGGAAATTTTCAATCATTTTTGGATTCACAAATTAAGAGTTTTTTTGGATTCACGTTTAATCATTAATTATGGATTTCTGAACCCACTTTTAATCCCCTTTGGACTTACTTTATCACTTTGATTGACACATTTGAGAATGTTTTCATTTTTATATTTTTATATGATTTTTATATGTTCTTTATATGTTTTTTCATATATCTGATGCATCACTGTTTAGCAATTTATTTGATTTAATTTATACATATTGGCACACGTTGAGATTTATGTTCACTATTTTGATGTTTATATATTTTTGTCAACACTGATTTAATTCACTTATTGGTGACCCCGAGCGCTGCACACCTAGCTATATATCAGTTGACCCCAGTGTCTTAAAGTACAGCAGCTCCTACATATATATTTTAAATTACAATTTTAATTTATTTTTACAATTTTAATTAGTTTTTAAATATTTATTTAACCTAAGCGTCCTTAAATTATCCATAAGCGCGGAGTACACAGATTCCATCACTTAATTTAACAGGACCTACAAAAACATTATGATAGGTTGGCAGAATCAGATGTCTGCTTGAGCCAGGTAGAAGACCAACTCCAGCCACTGCAGCATGCCTCCAGGCAGGTGCCGCAACATATGCACCTGATGGCTCAGAAGCCAGACAAACGTAAAAAGACTATGTCATATCAGCCACAGACTCCTCAGTCTCCCTAAGGGTCTCTGATCCATTCACTTTTCTACATCATTTTATGATTCAAACCTTTGTAAGACATTAGTTCTTTTCCCTCTCCTCTGTTGAATGCACTCACCATATGGCCGCTAAACCACCACTCCTGGGAGCCCTTCCTCATAGCAAAGATGCTCAATTATAAGGACAGAGATAAAGTTCTTCACCTTATCAGGGAGAAAGGTAATATCCCATTTTGTGACACTAAGATCACAGTTTCCCTGATTTCTTGGCTGAGATTCATGGACAACATGCAACACTTCTGGAGGCCAAGAGATGACTGCATATTAAATATGCCATGGTGTGTCTTGTCCAGTTTTTAATTATTTATGGAAATTACACCCGCTACTTCACCAGCTTGGAGGAGGTTGTCAGTTGGATTAAGCAAAGGGTCACTAGGGACACTGATTAAAGTAGATCATGGTTAATCCCACCATTACTTTTACCGCAGTTTCTTTGTGAGTTCATCCACCTCCCACTTTTTTTACCCCTGTTCTCTGCCATGATAACTGGCTCAGCACAGAAACAAAACATGCATTTTTATTAATGGGCTGTTTTAATGCAACACACGTAAATGTACGACATAATGTGTACTAACAACGTGCTAAGTGTTTTAATCCTCTGAAGATAACTGCATGGTAAGCATGGGAATGAAGTCAAAGTCTGCTTTTAAATCTTACATTCCCCAGACAATACATTTCCAATAGGCCCAAATGTTTTGCTCTATGTAGTTATTTTGCCTGAATTTCCAGGGGTCTAAAGAGTTTTTTCTGCATGGAGTCCTTTTCATTGACTTTATGAAACAGCAGAACTGATTAGGAAATATGTCCCATTATAATTCGCCTGCTAAAACTCTAACTAATGAATTATAAGAAATGTTAGCTTCACTGCTCTTCAATTAAGTAGTCATGCCACATCTTGAAAAGGTTTTGAGTGGATCACAAAGGCTTGTGGTTATTAGCTTTAACATGAAACAAAGTAACTCCAGTTTTCTTCTTCTTTCTTTAAGAGGATTAATAATGTCCTTAGGAAATACTAAGCCTAATCCAGTTTAAAATAAGTTATGATTCTGTTTACCACCAAAAATAATGATTTTAAACTTGACAATAGCACACATGTTTGTAAATATGTGGAAGCTGATAAAATAGAAGATAAAAAAGTTGTCTTAATACTAAATGAGATAAGGTGAAGTTAAAATTAAAATATTGAACAGTGGTATCTGTTACATAATACTTGATGCATGTTTGGAATACAACTTGATAACACAGATCTAGTAAATAATGGAATATCCTGCAACCTTCAAAAATGTGAGAATATTCTAGTGAACAACTGCAAATAATGCTATTTACATGTTAATTAATCATTATAAATTTAAATTTCTGCATGGGCATAGCACAAGATTGCCTTAGATCAGAACTCCAACCAAAAATATCAATACAAAAAAAGGCTATTTAAAGTAAGGTAAAAGAACAAAACCAACTTTATTACAATATTTACCTTTTAATCCAGAGAGTTCTCCTTATTTCAGCCATTTTCAGCCTAATGGCCACCTACATTCAACTTGCTTACTCTGAGCCCGAGTAGTCCTGAACCCATTCTAGCCTGTGACTGAGATGCAGAACAGTGATGGGCTTATCTCTCTGTCACTCTGCTTTCTCTTCTTATCAGCATGCCCCTTCTTCTCAGCATGGTGGAGGTCAGCACGTGATCTAATTGGCAACTTGTGTTGCTTCCGCATCTCCCAATCTGAGCTATGCTTTACAGAGACAGCAAGACGCTGATTCATTGTCAAATTCAAATACGTACACTGCTTGCATTTAAAAAATAAATTTAATGATGTATTAATGATTAATAAATGAGCTTCATTAATTTGTGTATTTTATGTCTACCTAGAGTTTAGCTTTATAGTATATGCCACCATTTCTTATTTCACCATTTCCTTAGGGCCAAAATCTTACAAAAATCCTGTTTATAGAAACTGAAAAAATAACTGGAATTGTGATGCACATTCATTTTTTTAATTTTCTAAAACATTCAATGCTGAAAGGAGAGAAAAAAAAAATCTTTTGGTGTAAGTGTATTTCTCACCTTCTAAACTTTAAACATAATGGATTATAGCTGGTGTACAATTGTTGGTAAAGTTTTTACTGAAAAGTGATGGCAAGTGCTTATTCAAATAATGTATTTAAAAATATATCTTCTAATTTATGCTGCTATAGCCTTTATGTACAATATCCTAAAGCTTGAATACTTTAACATGTTAAGAAATCCAGTCCTGACAAGGTAGTTCTAATTCACCTTCTGTAACTTTCCCCTACTACTTGTTTCTGAGCTGGGTTGGATAGATCTTTGGCTATTCTCATATCCAGATATAACGGCATCTTGTGTTTCACTCCTAGCAGAGATGTATTTTCTCACATCGACCTCACACTGGGTAATGCTAACACACTAACTATGTTGAAATCTATTTTTTATTTGATGAGCGGTATATCTGATCATTGCCCACTTCTTCTACATCTCACATTTAACTCAGCAGGCCTTAAGCCTTAATAGAAAATACAACCCTTTTAGATCGGACTGGTAGGGTCCAACAATTTTATCCCAGGTAATTTCCAATATCAGATACAATTATTTGTAGAGGTTTATGATGATACTGTCTGGGATGCATTTGAGGCTTTTCTCGGAAGTGCTCTTAAAGCTACTATTTCTTATATAAAAATTTATGTTGTCAAGCTAGTAAGAAAATGTGCCAAGGCCTATAAAAAAGCAGAATACCTCTGTACAGCAAACTCACAGCAAGCTACATGGAGTGTCTCCCAACTATACAAACCAGCTTACACAAGAATGCCAAAACAAAAGATACTTTATTAAACAAAAGTATTTCACGTTTGGTAACCAATCTAGTAAACTACTAGGCTACATGCCTACATCACAAAGCAAAAACATCCTTCTACCTTAATTTTTTTAAATCTATAAAGAAGAGGGCTCTAATGAACTGCCATTAGAGGCAGTGGTGTATTTTGGTTTTGTGCTGCCCTAGGCAAGACTAAACCCGAGCACCCCCCCACCATTCTCTAATCTAATCTCACAGGTTGCGATATCAATGTAGCGGGATGCTCTAGTTCTACCTTTTGCAATAGCCACTTTCTCCATTTCTGGCTTGATGGGCTCCCTAGTTCTGCAGCTACAATAACCATTCTCTCCTGCCCTGCCATGCTAGTCTCTAGTCTCTAGTTCAGCTGCAACACCGATCTTCTGCCTTAATATGCTGGGCTGTCTAATTCTGCAGTTACCCATCTTCTGCCTTGGGCGCTGTAGCTTGCCCCACTCTAGAGACATCACCCTGCACAATGCGTATAGGCTTCACTTCCCCAGACTCACCACCACAGACGTGCCGATGAGTATGATGACATCTGGATCTCAGCCCTGGGGTCCTGCGGAAGCTCCTCTGCTGCCTGAAGTCACAGATTTGGGTGCTGGTTTCCCAGGGAGGTCCAGCGCACGAACTGCCAGCACATCCGGACGAAAGTCAGACACACCAATACATTGCACAGCATGTTGACCAGGTAGAGGAAGGAGCTGGAGCCGGCATAGATGTAGGAGTAGCCGGCATAGGTGGACAAGTTGGTGCCCCCCTGGAAAGTGCTGCCCTAGGCAATTGCCTAGTTTGCCTTGCAGTAGATACACCCCTGAACGCGAGTAGTCAATCGCACATCAAGTGGAGTAAAGGCAGTGTCTGTGAGATTGTAAAGATCAGTATAATAGTCCCTAAACACTTTAGCAATAACATCTGGTTGATGTTGCAGGGTGCCTCCTGAATCTCTAACTGCCGTCAGCCCCCTACCACTAGCTTCTTCACGTAACTTACGGGCCAGTAGGGTGTGCGCCTTGTCTCCCCTTTCATAGTACCGTTGCCTTAAATGAGTCATAGACATTTCAACCTTATGTGTCAACAAGTGCCGCAAACGCGTTCTAGTTTGGACTAGTTCACGGAGGAGTGTTTTGGAAGGTGTCAAAGCTAAGGTTTGTTCTAGGGTGATTATCTCCTTCTTCAAATACCTTATTATTTCACGATCATCAATCAGAAACTATATATTCCAAACCTCCCATCAGATGTCCTTCTATCCCATTTAAATCTAATGGGCCCACACATGAAATATACCGTTATCCTCTGATAAATAAATCGCATAATAACCTCACATTTAACATAATATTGGCCATCTTGCCAGCATGGCAACCTAAAGATAGCAAGGAAGGGTTTTCGTATTTTTATCCCTGAAAAGTTATTATATCCTTCACTCTCCAAAAGAGGGAAGGTGAATTGCATACAAAGGACTTATATCAATCTCCAGTGATTTCCACCTCAGCTTTTACTGATAAAACAGTTTAGGTCCAATTCCACATTCAAACCTCTAGGATACATTGTATCCAGCATATAGATCCATTTTGTCTCATTCTGTGAGATCATTCTAGTTCTATTAATACCTCTCCACTGGCCGAATACTCTGTCCACTCCATAAAAAGTCAACAGCGAAGGGTTTTTATTGTGGACCTGTTTAAAATGTTTTGAAACGCTATGCTTATCAAATCCATTTTTTATATTATTTATATGCTCCCCAATTCTAATACATAATTCTCTAGTAGTCCTACCTACACACACAAGGGCACTCCAATACGTAGGTTACGTATGATGTATGGCAGGAAACAAATTCTTTGATTTTGAATTGTCTTCCATTTGAATTTGAATCCCCCTCTCCCCTCTTCTTCTTCTTTTTTTTTTTTTATTTGGACCTCTCCCCTGTTTTATATTAGAATATAATTGGATCTGTCGATCAACCTAAACAGGTTCACATCTACGGTCGGGCCATATGGGACGCGTTGACAATGCCGGCAAAACCTGCTGGGTATCATACTTTGCGTATAACGCAACTCTGTTAAAAATGATCCTGGTTATACACCTACTTGTATGTTTTATATGTCTTGCTTATGAGATCGAAACATAGGAATATAACTGGATGTACCTCTCGACCCAACCAGGTTCACATCCATGGCCGGGCCATATAAGACACATTGCTCCAGCCTGCAAAACATGTTAGGTTTCCTTACGTATTTTCAATGCAACCCTGTTAAACGTGATCCTGTTTATACATATACTTGTATGTATGTAGGTATGTCTACTCAGTAATTGCCAATTCTCAAGGAAGAATAACTTCAGTTTAGTTATAGTTAGACACGTATTTGTATACTCAGAACTGAGAAAGGTATTAATCAATTTGCTTTCTCTTTGACCCCAGTGACCAAATATAAGTTATTTTTATAGGCTTAAGTATTCTGACAAAGTCTTTTTACTAAAATATGAAAGCATATGGGGCATCTACTTACTGTAGCAACCTGTGATCCACTTTGAATTTTTGCCATCCTGAATTCCCATTTACACCTTTGTTGTGTTCCTTGTAACTTTCGAATACTGTTACTCAAATACAAAGAATATGCCGCACACCACTGACATCACCATAAAACTTTATTGCTATCCAACTGCCAACTTGCTCCTGTCCCTTCCTGTGAACCACCCACCTCCTAATCAAATTATGTTAGTGTTCCTTCAGCTATACATGTTTAAATGCCCTTTTAGTATCCTTTTTGTTTTGTTTTTTACCATTGGGAGTAAGCTGCATAGGTTTTATTTTTAGCCTTTGAAATGGTTTGTTCATTGGAACAAAACCTAAAATGTATTCACATGAACTCAACTTGAAATAATCCAATTTATGTTCTGTTCTTTTATCATATAGATAACAATATCTACTCAAATTGTTCTCTTCAGAGTGATTATGTCAAGGTTGTCTTCATCCTATTCTATTGACTTTTATGTTTGCAACAGAGTGTGTGGCTAATTTAAAGCAAGTACAGTATTTGGAAAGTTCGAGCAAAATACATTTTTTTTGATTGCCAATGTAAAATGTAACAGAGGGCCGCAGTCTGTGTCCACGCCAACCTGTCACCACAACTCTCGTCTTCAGGATAATAAGAGGACCCACTTTGGGATAGCCAAAAGCAAGTTTTTAACTCAACGAAGCAGCAAAGTGGTACCTGAAGAAGAAACCTCCTCCTCTGTGTGGAGGAAGATAGAGAACTCAGGACTAGCAGTAAAGTTAAGTGCCCCCACATACACACGCAAACATGCATCGGGTGAGCCTGCATGCAAAAACGACGATTGCGCATATTGTGCCACACATGTTACATATGACCACAAATGTCGGTGTGAGAGCAATAATTCTAGGGCCATCAATCACTGATAACACTAAACTGATGAGCGCTAAAAGCGTTTCAAGCATTGCGTATGGCCAGTTTTTGGCTGGTGATTGTGCTTGGAAACTTTTGCTTTGTATTTACCTCATGTGAACCCGTCTTTTATATTTTACCAAAAAATTGGGATGATAATAAATGTTTCATAACATTTCATAGGGAAGCAGGTTTTTGTTCAACATTTTCTCTACATTTTTGTTATAAAGTAAAAAATAAAAACCCCAGTGGTGATTAAATACCACCAAAGGAAAGCTCTATGTGTCCCCCAAAACATGTTATAAAATTCATTTCAGTACAGCATTGCACGCTGAATGCTAAAAAGTGGCCTGGACAGGAACACCCTGGTCTTCAATTTGGTTAATTTAAAAGCTAGTTCTAAATTGATTTGTGTGGTTGCCATTTTTGTTTTGCTGGATTCAGTGAGGAGACACACGGGGGCTTCAGCTGGCATTGTGATGTGCTGGGCTTCTGGTGTGTCCCTGTACCTTTAATGAGGAATAGCCTACCTCCGGGCATACCTGCACTCAATTTATCCAGTGCTATATATGCTCTAAGATGGGGGCTCTCATATGTTAGAATTAAGACCACACTACAAATAGGAGCCTTGATGAGGCATCGTGACTTCAATATATTTTGCAAAATTTTAATTATTTTTTTTTGTAGGCTGGCTGGTAAGCGTGCTGGCAAATCTTTGTGTTTGTACTGTGGAAAGCCCTTCCATGTGCACCTTACTTTAACAGCTAGTTATAAATTGATTTGTGCAGTTGTCGTTTTGTTTATTTGCTGTGCAGTTTATTAATGTATTTATGCCAGATACTACAGTCTTTACTGTACTTCTGGCTATGAGAGATGTGACTATCATACAGGGAAGTGACCACCATGTTTACCCCCCTCCACTCATTATGTACATTTATAGAACACCTTAGGGGAAATTTATCACAGCAATTGTGAGTGTTTAAACTTGCACGGAATATATTTGTCTAGAATGAGATCCTAATAGGTTGGACTTGATGGACTAATGTCTTTATTCAACCTCAAATACTATGTAACTATGTAACTTTGTGCCCAATTTATGATGCTAGTGTAATGTTATTCATAAATGAGATTTAATAGACTCCAGGAAAGAAGACCCATAACTCCAGGCAAAAAGCTTAACTGTCGCTTCTTGAAGAAGTGGTCATGGGGACTTCTTAAGGTGTGATGGTTTTGTTAGGTGATGCTCCAGTTTCAGAAAGCTGCAGAACAAGTGCAGATGAAAACAGTTGCAAAACAGGTGGAACAAATGTGCAATTGAAAAAGTAGTGCAAGTTCAGTTCAAAACAGGGGCACATGTTAAAAGACAGATTTGTCAAACCCTAAACTAAACACTTACTCTCACCCTAAATGTAATCCTTAACCCAAACATTTATGCTTTGCACTATACCCATGGCCTACAACTTAACCCAACACCCTGATGCTTGTCTTCACCTTATGTTAACCTCATTTTACTGAACGCTTAATATCCTTCACAGAGTTATTGATGCTGAGAATCACTGGTTTGCCACTTTGGTAAATGTATACTTCAAGTCCATTTTAAATGTGCCATGTATTTATTTATTTATTCGGTGGATGTTTTTTAACTGAATCAGAGCTTTATTTAGAAAAATAGATTCTAGTGGCATATCAACTTGCAGGGGTTTCACATTATTACCATTTAATTCTCTATTAAGTCATTCACTAGCAAAAATGTGCATGGTGCCTGAAGAGGTTAGAGTTTAAAAGTAAAAAACATACTAGTGGTAGTTATATAATGATTAACTGTTTTGACAATATTACATACAGCACAATATCCAGAAAGGAGTCATATGATATAATGTACAAAGAGGAATAATATGACACACATAACACACATAGCAGTGCCGATAGTGCAGCATTTCAGAGCATATAAGCAAAACATATTGAGTGTTGAAGTTCAGAATATGCAATGCACAGCATACTGTATTAAGTGGCCCAGAGTATGAACATCACAGTGAGAGGAGCTTGAAAATACATAGCATTTATTGTAACACACGGGGTTGAGTATATAATATGAAGAATAACATATGTAGTGTGCTAGTTAGGAATATTTAACCTGCACACAAACATATATAATATACAACGCAGCATAGGGAGTGTGGTTCTTTACAGTTTGTATTGTACAGTGCAGCATATGGAGTGTGGAACTCCAGAGCATGTAAGGTAATGTGCAGCATATGACATGTAACATTTCAGGCTAGAGTACATAACAACTTGTACAATGTAGCATATGGAGAGTGCCAGTCCACAGCAAGTAACCTGTAGGAAAGCATATGGAGTGTGACATTTGTGCTTCCCCAGTTTTACCGCTGAGACTTTAATAAAAACAACAGCATTACATACTTGACACAATATAGCGGTAGGTAACACCTTCACAGAAATCTTAGAAGTGTGCATGTTCCCTGCAGCAATCCTATAGATTACATAAAAGTCATCAGATACCACTACTACTTTTCAGAAAACAACCACTGGGGCTGATTGTTACTGTACCCTCTGCAAGGTAGCAGCAAAATTAATTCCCTGTCTACATACTGTGATAGAACTGTGCAAACCACCAGGAAACACCTTTGATGAAATGGTAAAACTGCACATGTCCTCTGTTGCAAAGAATAGAATCAGCCCCGGAAGTGGTTTTCCAAAATTTGGTGGTGACATATGAAGGTAATATACAGTATATCTGATGCCTTCTCCAAACTCTCCACCCTGTTAGATGGGTTTTTTCAGTTCACAGAATATACATGAATATGGAAGATGTTAGTGACATGTACACACACACACACACACACACACACACTGAGCTGGGTGTCTTTATTCAACCTTAGAAACACCACATGGTTGTAGGGAGTTAAAGGAGATCAGTAATTGGTGCACCACACCCTCTATTATTTTATATCATATACATTAGTGAACCAAAAGGAAGGTTTTTTTAATACACATTTTTCTTCATTAAATTCACATTTTTCTTCATTAAATCTTTTTTTATTAAGCAGCCATCATTCAGGTTCCTGAAGAAACGTAATCAAGGAGTCACACCTACACACAATAAGATTAAATGTTAAAAACACGGGAACAGTCAATCATCTGTCTGTATTTGATGATATAAACAGTCTTGTATTTACTGTGACCCAACTTGAATCAGAATGGATATGATGCTAATTGTTCCTCCTCTTTTTATATGCATGTTAACTTTTTTGGAAAAAAAATGTTGCGTTATTATGAATTACTTTTAATTGTGATCATATATATGTATTTAGTCTGGGGCACCAATTCTTTTTTTTTTTAAACCTTGCTTTTGGTTCACCAATTTATATGTTTATTCAACCTTACCATTTATGTAACTATATAACTTCATGGTCCCACAGGCTTTCTGCCGACTGATACTAGTAGTTATGGCAAGTTGCCCAAACTCACTCTTCTGTTTTGGTTGTGTTGCTAACCCCCTCTTACTGGCTTTGTCACATACAATGCAGAACAGGTGCCCACTGGTAGTCCTGCATTTTATATAATGATGTCAAGAGACTATTCACATTCTGGAGTGGAAGAAAAGAGGACTGGAGTGGCATCTGCCATGGGACCTTCGAATATGGTAAGTATTCCTCTTTATGAGAGCTTCTATAGACTTAATTTTAGCATATCTAAATAATACATAGACTCAATGCAGATACAATTTTTTACAGATTGCCCCCTTTTCTTTGAAAGCTATGAAGGGCTATGACTCCTGAGTATGCAGATTGGTCATTAAGGCCATCCATCAAACACAGGCCAAATAGGAATACAACCAAACTTTACAGAACAATGTTATAGTTTTAACTGGATTTACTGATAATTTAGCATGCAGTTGTCATTGAAGGCTACATCTGTTCATACATTGTTCCATCATATGCTCCATCTAAATTATATATTCTATGAAACTTTTAGAGTCCCTACCTGTACCTGAATTAATTTTCATCAGAACAGCAAATGTATTATAAATGCAAGCATGGTGAAAACAATAAACCTAAAGTCATTTATTGTACCTTCTGAAATGTTTAGAAGTATTACGATACTAGGCAAAGTCAAAAGGGATTGGTATAAGAATGAACTGGAGAATAGGAAAGAAGCATGTAATACTAAATATCTCATCACCTTCATTTTTTCTCTAACTTTTAAAATGTGTCTGATATAAGATGAATGATGTTACAACATGGAAATTAAGTTAATAATAATTTTTTATTTAATTATTGTATCTATTATACTGTAGGTAATATATACAGTTATAGAGAATACATTTACAATCAAATGCTACACATAAAGAGAGCCCGCAGAGTTTGTCCCTCAGGATAACAGCCCACCCACATCATATAGATATTCACATATATATTAATATATATGTATTAACATATACATTTACCCTAATCTTCCTGTGCTGTCATCGCTTTGCATAGCCTGTCATTCAGGCAGATAGACCACTGGTAACTCAACTAGTACAGGGAAAAAGAGAGAGATGTCAGGAGACAGGGGAAGTGATAGCTTCTGTTCTGCTAACAAGTACTTATTGTTTGCTGTCATTACTATGCGTTTAACAGGAAATTTGATACATGGCAACAAAGAAACATGCCAAAAGGTTAATGCATATATTTAGTGATATATTAATACTCCATTTGTGATGCTAAGTATGTTTTGCCCCAGTGTAAATAATATAACATCCTCAGCTGCTATATGTCCACATTTTATTTCAGTAAAGCCCTGTTAATAAAAAAAGATTAAGCTTTGTGAACACTGCACTTAGCTAGACTGAGCTTGTAGGAAAAATGTTCAGCAGTGAATTGTGAATGTTTAGTAAGCACTAAATGGAAAGCAGTGGGGTACATCCCTTCCATCAATATCTTGCTATGATCTAACACAGAACACTTAAAGGAGAACTATGAGGTGAGTGCTTTTCACTCACCTCATAGTTCTAAGCCGACCTGTGACAATGAGACTGTCACAGGTCGGCTCAGTAGATCGGGCGGTGAGCGAACACATACCGGGTTCGCTCACCTCTCGATCCTGTTACGGCTCTCTGCCGTGACAGGGGGAGGGGCTGGATTCCCCTCTCCCCACTCCGATCTGCCAGCGCTGAGTGGCGGAACGGACGGGGAAGGGGCCGGGTACAGCTGGCTCTGCCTCTAGATAGGCAGAGCCAGCTGTCACTCACGCAGCTGGGCGGATCCCGTCATCTAAGTCTGGATCCACTCCGGCGTCTCAGTATAAAGCTTGCGGTATACTGAGCTTAGGGTAACGGGAGGGCGCTAGTTTGTGTCCTCCCGTTACCCTAAGGAGAACTATGGGGAAAAACACTGACCCCATAGTTCTCCGTTAAAGCTGAGCTCTAGGCAAACCGCAAAATTCACAGATGAAATGCATTTAGGGGAGCTGTTTTACCTGACAAAGGATTTGTATTTCTGTCCAGTGTGAGATGATCATCCTGGTGCACGTTTTCATATTCCTGTTGGCAGGCTGTCACTCGTTGTGATTGATGAGGGATGCTTTACCATGTCATTAATACTGGATTTACATCATGGGCATTTTCTTTGCAATAACAAAGTGGTTCTACAGTGTGGATGTTGTTATTTTTGATTTACATTTTTTTAATGAATGAGCAAGAAGGAGTAACAAGTATCATGTACTCATTCACATATGGGGCAGGGTTGGATATCTGGAACCTTTTTTAAATTGGGCATACAGATTCTGATAAGTCCCCCTACCTGCTGTTCCACACATCCACTGGGCCATGGATGTGGAGATGAGGCCCTCCCTATGTTGAGGGCATGTGGCCTAGTATGGTTTGGGGGGGGGGAGTTTCAAGGAAGAAATCCCTACCATCTTAACACCTTTCCAGAATAAGATAGATGCCTGTACATCCCCTCTCTTTCTGGGTCACATATCAATCAAAAAGTGCCCCATATGTAAACATCTCGCTTCACTTTGCAAAATAGACTTTTACTGAACGGAGGTATACAAATGACATCCTTTTACATCAGTTTAAATCTGTAAGCCTGCATAAAAATGGAACAGGACACAAACCTAATAATTTCTAATCATGGACTTGGATGCATACTAATGTATACAGGTGGTCATCCATATACATCTGCGCAACCATTGGAATATATTACTGTTCATTTTCCACCCCCAAAAGAAGGGATGAAAAACAGATCTAAACCTCCACTCTTTAGATGTGGTGGCTGCAATAGTTAATTTTTTGTCAACCTAAAATAAGAAGTGTGTCAGTGGCGGAATTACTAGTGGAAAATAAAGGAAACTATTCCAGCCATCACATCTAAAGACTAGTAAGCTGCAAAATTTAATTTTTTGGGGGGTTTAGATACAACTTAACTAACCTGTAGGGCTCTGGCAATTCATGTATTAAATGTTTATTTGTAACACAAAGTTTGGATAGATAGATAGATAGATAGATAGATAGATAGATAGATAGATAGATAGATAGATAGATAGATAGATAGATGAACCTAAAAATGTAAAAACAATACCCAAAGCATTTTAGTTTCCCATATCATGTATCAAGCTGTTTATTTAACTGTACATGTCCGAACCTTCTTCCTTATAGGGAGAACATCAAAATAGAACACTATAAAACAGACTCTGTTTTTTTTAAAGATTTTCAAGTTGTCAGTTTAACATCAACCACTTTAAAATACTCTAATCCTGCAACTCTAGCCTGGTTTTAATTGCCTATGTGGAGTTATGTAATTTGGATACCCATTAGTTTAGACCAAGAAAGCTGAATGATGATGGAACCCAAAAAGCTGGTGGAAGTGAGGCACAGATGTGAACAGTATTAGCACATAAGGCTCTACAGACACTTTATGAAGAACAGTTACTCTTGAAACAAAAACAACACAATTGCCAGTGCGTTCACTTTGATAAGCAAGCTTCTAGGTACATTTTAGAGCATAGTACACAACAGAGTACCTGTGACACTGCTAAGGTTTATTACAATAGATTCACTTTAATTCATGTAGCCTTCTAGATTTCTTTTTTGTACAACTACAGCTTGAAAAAACTATTATGACCAGGTTTCTCTTTTTTATTTGCACATAACATATATTTCTAAAATCCCTGATATAAATTGGTTGAATAACAAGGTTATTCTTTCTGCTATGCATTGTGTGGAATTATGTGTGCCAATTAAGAGGAGCATTTGTCTTACATGTGGCTAATGTTGGTCAGCAGCATGAATATAAATGCTGATAGGCCTCTAGTTCATCATTTTACTATCTAATTACTGTTGAGCAGGGCCACAGATGAAAAAATATTGAGTTTTCTATTGACTGACGTACTATTTGCCTGCCATCGATGTACTGCTAAGATTAGACATTAATCCTCAAGGGAGTGAAGGTTTCTTATGCCTTGTCATCTAATCAGATATTTTCCATATTATTCATGTACAGTATCTCTGCATTTTAATAAAGTACTGTGCAGCTGCTGATTACTAAAAAAGTTAAAGTCTCTACTGTTCAAGAAAATATCCAAATCTATGAGAGTTTACACGTAGTTTGTAATCTTTGCAGACAAGTGTATTACATAAAATATTTTTGGAAGCAAAATTCAAAACATATTGAAAATTAGTTTGCCAGTTCATGCTCCCACCTTTGTGCCTTGGCAACAGGGGTCACAGGAGTTGTCAGAACCCAGTTTAACAGTTTTGCAATTTTGTACCCTTTTTTAATTTTCAACTGCAGCTTTCAGAGTTTGTAAAAGTCATATAATTTCTGAAAGTACAAGACCAGTAGAATAAAAAGATGGTGCTGGTAATGTAGGTCCATAACCCCATAATCTACAGGATTCTTACAAAATGTAAAAGATAAAACTATATTGAGTAAATAAATAACAAATATTTAAAATATTTTGTGGAACGCCAAAAAACAAAGGTACTAAAATAATCAACTTATGCTAAAAATCTGTATTGTCTTAATGCTTGATATGCAGTGCAGTTTGTGCACTGTGTTGGTGTGTGTTGAGTTTTAGGAGAACTATGGAGTAAGTGTTTTTCCCCATAGTTCTCCTAAGGGTCACGGGAGGACATAGACTAGCGTCCTCCCGTGACCTAAAGCTCAGTATACAGCTCGCGGTATACTGAGACCGCCGCAGCCGGGACGGATCCCGACATTACTGCCTAAATCCACCCAGCTGTGTGAGTGACAGTGGGCTAATTGTCACACATCGGCTCAAACTATGCGGTTGAGTGAAAATCACTCGCCTCATAGTTCTCCTTTAAAATGATGCAGGTATACATTTAATCACAACACAGAATATTAAAACACACACCAATGTGTCACAATGCTTTGCAATGCGCTGCCATGCAGTAAAAAAAGAAAAAATCTAGCGCTGTGATGTGCTCTAAAAATGCACCACAGCACATGTGCACAATGTACACCACAATTTGGTACACACTGTTACACGTGTAAGTTATGTATGTGTGGGTGGGTATTTCTTTTTTAACCTTTTTTTTTTAAATAGTATTTTATTTATATTTACATTTCTGTCAGGGGCTTTAGGGAAATATCAGGGGTCTAAAAAGACCCCTAGTATTTCCCTTTTGAAATAGAAAAAAAAGAGATTAAGGACACAGAGTCCTCAATCTCTTTCTCTGCAGCCCCAGCACTCAACAAACAGGAAGCTCTTAGTACAGAGGCTTCCTGTTCATTTACAAAATGAGGAGATAGTAAATATGTACTTTCTCCCCAGTTATGAATAGTCAGGAAGCCTCTGTACTAAGCTGCTCCTGTCCATTTTCAAACTGAGGAGATAGTAAGTTTTTACTATGTCCTCAGTCATGAATGAACAGGAAGTGATGTATACTTCCTATTAATTCATAACTAGGGACGTAGCAATCACTTACTTTCTCTTTAGTTATTTACAAATATCAGAGTGATGAAGGCTCCATGAACTACAGTAATCAAAGGGGCAGTACTGAACTTTACTTTCACAAAAGTAAACATAAACTAAACAATACAGTCTTTTCAATGGAGGGGTATGATATTTGCCCAGGGCATGGGGCATCCCACAAATACTGTATCAACACTCAGCGGTCAGATGAAATGTCAATTTAAGGAATGTTTGCAACAGTCCCTTTTCTTCTAATCTCTTACTGGCATCTCTAGAACATTTGCTGGCATCCTTTTTATTGTGCAATGTTGTTTTCATAAACTCTTTATGTGAAATCATATGACAAAAACACAGTGAAAATAGCAGTTGTCAATTTTGATAGCAGACCTGCTGTTAACCACTAGTTGATCATTTATTTAAATTTTAAGAAATATTTTATTTTGTGTGCAATGTGAAATAATTAATCACTTTCATAATGACATAAGGTATTCTATTAAATGTATCTATTAAACCTCCAAGGCCCAGTCAAAGAATGGTAACATCACACTGACATCAGATTTCTGTTGATTTCTATTGCTATTTCTATTTGTTAAACCCAGTGTCCAGTGTAGACATTTGAAATGGATGTTGGTTGAGATAGTAACATAACATTGAGTCATAGTATAACCAACTAGACAGCCATCATTTAGTGTGACTAAATGGGTATATTGTAAAAATGTTAAATTTTAAAGCAAAATATACAGAGCTTCCCCAAGGCATAGGTCAGGACAAGAGGCATTGTGAATGTTCTATGCAGATATGCAGCTCTGGTTTCCTTCCACAGTTCTGGTGGGTTAGCTGACTAACTTGGTGCTGTGGTGTATGAATGACTGAGATGGAGACATTAGATGTTAAGGTCCCTTTAAGTCAGGGACCAATGGTTCAGCACTACGAAATCTGTGTATTATAAATAAGTAGGGCATTTCCAAATCCTAACAATGTCCAAGATCAAAACATGCCATTGTCCCTAGAAATCAATGGGTTTATTAAAGAAAACAGAGCAGTGCATGTGCAGTAATAGAAAAAAACAAAAATAACATTACTGAGCTGACTGCATTAATATGATATCTGACTTGAGGTCATGGGTTGTTATTCTGCACTAGGGATGATGTTCAGCTTTGGGACTGCCATGGGTTTAAGGCAGATGTCATGGTTTTATTGTTCGGCTGCAAGTCAGATGAGTCTCTGAGAGATGATACTCTGAAATAATGGGAAATCCAACCAGCCTGTATAAAAAAATGTGGGCTCCCAGCAGCAATATATTTAGGGGTCTATTCACAAAGCTGCCGAGGGCAGTCTCGACTGAGCCGCTCGGCCGTGATCGGGAGCTGTACGGGCTATTGTGAATAGCCCGTACAGCACCCCCTCGGTTCTCCTGAACCGAAGGGGTCCTGTGGCCGAAGCTAGCCGAAGGATCGGCCGAAGCTACAGCCAGATCCTTCGGCAGCTTTGTGAATAGACCCCTTAGTGTGTGTGTGTTAGAGCTGGTTAGGAAAGCTGACAAATCTACGTAGGGAGACATACTTTGCTATACAGTGCTTTCATATGCTATCATATAGATTTGACAGTGGTGAGCTACATAGCTTTGTGTTTCCATCTGTGTTCACAGTTCCATAGATCTAACTGTCCTTAGCGCTTTTGTTTCTGTATCAATGGCAAGTGTGCTTGCTTGCTAGCTTCTATGCCACCCCTTTGCCACTTATTAGGATTTATAAGGGTTGTATTTCTTTTTGATTTATTATTTTTCTCTTATTTTCTGATGTTATAAAAAATAGGGAGTTTTTCTTTTTCTCTGTGCATTTGGAAGCAGCAGTTGCAGTCTGAAAGCAAGGTGCTTGTAATACCCACATACATATTTTAATATCTTGAAAGGTCACTGACTTTATTTTGTTTTCATAGTTTGTGGTTGTGTGTGGACCTTTTATGATGTTATTATTTCCCAAAAAATGTTCCTCTTTTTGTTTTTATTAAAACCTAAAACTTTCCTGCAAAAAATATGACTATGCGATTACTGACTTCTAATACTGCAAATGCTCATTGCTTTTTTGTAATGCTGACTCTCGGGCTTCAGTTCTATGCAGATATACATTTTTGACTTTACACTAACTTTCCCAGTATGTTTTGTTCTGTGTCGGTGACTCAGAAAGTAATAAAGCTTATGGATCAGCCTAAAGCTGGCTATACAATGAGCTGGTTCGCTCAGTGGGTGGCCCTGTCTGCTGGCTCCCACCCAACATCTTTCAAATGAAACTGGGTGGAACATTCTCTGCCTTATAGCCGGCATAAGCTAGTTGTTGACAATTGGACTACACTTTTTGTTTTTAAAGGTAGATGTGTCTCATTAAAACAAGTGTAAATTAATTGACAAAATTATGCGGTGAGGTGATAATATCTTCCCTTGTTTTAACAGCTATATTTTGTATTATACAATACTACTTACCTGAGAGCCTCCTGAATAAGCAATAGACTGCAACATTATTTGTAAAATGTGTTGAGGCCTGTCTCACCACCAGGGGCTGACTGGCAACTTTTAGCCCAGGGGGCAAGTACAACCCAGAGGCCCATGGTGCAGTGACACATGACTGCATGCACATGCGCACCTGCCAGTGACACGGCAGATACATTTCTGGGTTGAGGAAAATTATAGCACACTGGTAGTGGAGGGATGTGTTGTCAGCTCTGTGCACGCACGCGACCGCTGTACCCCTTTTAGTTCTGTGACTGACTTCAAGTTGTATAGGGACTACAAATTTCAGCACATTATACAGCAATGCAGAAATAATACCATCAGCTATAGAGGACTATAAATCTCAGCAATACATTATACAGCAATGCAGAATAATAGTATATTAAATTGCTACATGCTCTTTGCAGCTCTGCTCTGGGATGTCAGTCTGATGTCTTGGTCAGAGGGTCTCAGGAGGGGTGTGGAAGGTCTCAGAAGGGGTGGGGAGGGTCTTAGCATTGGGGATGTGTGGGTGGCCGAAGAGCTGTAAGCAGGCACCATGTGGTTCCCCAGAAGGCTGCTGGGTGGTCCCCAGCAAACGTGGGACCTAACACAGCCAAATCAATTTGAAAAATGAAAGCACCGGTATCGGTTTTTAGTATCAGGTCACTTTCCCCAACACTGGTATCAGTGCGTCCCTGGTTTGAAGGCCTTCAAGAATCATGTGTAATAACACTAACTAGGACTCTGTCACCCAGCATGCGTGCCCAGTCTTGCTCCCCTCCTCTTCTGCTGTTTCTGTGAAGAGTTTATAACACAGAGTGCAGAGGTCAGTGGTGTAATGCACAGTGCTGAGGTCAGTGGTGTAATGCACAGTGCAGGAGTCAGTGCTATAACATAGAGTACAGAGGTGAGTGATGTAACGCACAGTACAGAGGTCAGCAGTGCGATGCATAGTACAGAAGTCAGCGGTGTAATGCAGAGTGCAGAAGTCAGAAGAGTGACGCACAGTACAGAGGTCAGCTGTGTGACGTAGCGTACAAAGGAAAGTATTAACCCACAGTGCAGATGTGAGTGGTGTGACGCACAGTACAGAGGTCAGCGGTCTAACGCACAGTGCAGAGGTCAGTGGTGTACGCACAGTACAAAGGTCAGTAATAACGCACAGTGCAAAAGTCAGCAGAGTGACGCACAGTACAGGAGTCTGCAGTGTAATATAGAGGTCAGTATGTAATGCAGTGCAGCGGTATAATGTAGAGGTAGGCAGTCAAATGTAGAGATCAGTATGTAACCCAGTGCAAAGGTCAACGGTGTAATGTGGAGGTCAGAATGTAACGCAGTGCAGAGGTCAGTGGTCAGTATGTTATGCAGTGCAGCAGCCAGCATGTAACAGTGCAGAAGTCAGCATGTAACGCAGTGCAGCGGTCAGCACGTAATGCAGTTCAGCAGTCAGTATGTAACGCAGTGCAGCAGTCAGCATGTAACACAGTGCAGCTGTCAGTATATAACGCAGTGCAGAAGTCAGCGGCCAGCATGTAATGCAGAGCAGCGATCAGCATGTAATGCAGAGCAGCGGTCAGTAAGTAACGCAGTGCAGAAGTCAGCATGCAACACAGTGCAGCTGTCAGTATGTAACGCAGTGCAGCTGTCAGTATGTAACGCAGTGCAGCTGTCAGTATGTAACGCAGTGCAGCAGTCAGTCTGTAACACAGTGCAGAAGTCAGCGGTCAACATGTAATGCAGTGCAGCGGTCAGCATGTAACGCAGTGCAGAGGTCAACATGTAATGCAGTGCAGCGCTCAGTATGTAACGCAGTGCAGAGGTCAGCATGTAATGCAGTCCAGCTGCCAGTATGCAACGCAGAGCAGAGGTCAGCATGTAATACAGTGCAGCTGTCAGCATGTAACGCAGTGCAGAGGTCAGCATGTAATGCAGTGCAGATGCCATCGGTCAGTATGTAATGCAGTGCAGCGGTCAGTATGTAATGCAGTGCAGCCGTCAGCATGTAACGAAGTGCAGCCATCACTATGTTACGCAGTGCAGCGGTCAGCATGTAACGCATTGCAGCGGTCAGCATGTAACGCAGTAAGCATGTAATGCAGTGCAGCAGTCAACATGTAACGCAGTGCAACTGTCAGTAAAGCAGTGCATCAGTCAGCATGTAATGCAGTGCAGCTGTCAGTAAAATCGTGCATCAGTCAGCATGTAATGCAGTGCAGCGGTCAGTAAAGCAGTGCAGCAGTCAGGGACTTACAGTGGTTCTTCTCTCCTGTTTCAGGTGCTGTGCCATCTTCTTTTCCTCTCCTGGTGGGGGGTGGGGGGGAGCATTGAGGTCGCCTGCACGTTTTCAGGTGATTACAGCCCCTTCCTGCTGCCCTCCCTTTAGGACCCAGCAGACAGGCAGTAGGAGTGCAGCCTCCCTCCAGCCAATGGCAGAAGAAGTGGGCGGAGGGAGCTGCCGTTGAGCCGAACACTACACGGGCTAATCAAAGGCAGCCAAAGAGCTTCTTCTCCTCTTCGGCTGCTGCAGGAGCAGAGCGGCCGACAGAGGAAAAAAAGCGATTGCAGCTGCGCCAGCGGGGCCGTTTTTACAGGCACCAGAGAGGCCCGGGGGGCAATTGCCACCCTGCCCAGTCCGCCCCTGCTCGCCACTAGGCTACACCATCAGTGGATACTACTTATCATAGATGGACTGTATTACAGGCAAGGTGCACTTAAGGGAAATAACAAATTGGTAATTAGCTGATCTGGGAAATAAGATAACCTCTCAGGATGTTTGTATATTTTATGATTGTGATCTAATACTGGTATTTCTACATATTTTATCATGTGTCTTAATAAAGATATATTGATTTTATATGATATATAGTGTGAGTTTCATTAAAGTCCTGCAAGGTTCATATTGATTCTTTCATTATTTCTATATTGTATTTTTCTTGGATGGGGTACCAGCCCACCCTTTTTGGAAAAATCATTACTGTTTTCTGCTATGATGTTGATAATTGGGGAAGAACAAAATTTTGGTGAAAGTTTCAGATTTTTGTGAAAGGTTTGCCGTTCATCAAAATACATGCCAATCTATGAGGAAAACTGGATTAAGGTGGTTTAAGGTGGATTTAGGTTTTGTTGTATGGCTTTTAAGGGCTCTGTGTTATTTTTTGTGCGTTCTAAATGTATTTTAACTTTTCTTGGTGCATTTGTTAAAGTTTTTATAGGAGTTTGTTTTACTGTTTTTTGATTTTTCTTATTATATAACAATAGGTAAAATGCCCTAAAATTTCAGCAAAACATATTGCCAGTTTTGTGTTTGATGCAATTTTGGGCTCATCCCTATTGCTAATTATGAGTGCAGATGCACAAGCTTAGATGAGGCATGCTCTGTGATCCCCAAACACTAAACATTTTTACATTAGTGGCATCCCTCTAATAATAATATTACTGCCTCGGGGTAATATTACTTTCTTAAGTGTAATATTGAACAGCAACAGCCGCGCTAGGAGTGTTTCAAAAGTTTAACCAGCTGCAACAATGTCTGGTGATAAACCCGTGTATGATGATGCTATTATGTTGTGCTCGGTATGTGAGTGAAATGAAATGAACTATCTGTTGAAAAGTGAGTGTATACCTCGTGTTGTACAAAAATACATTGTGTTCTATTCAAGTGAGACTAATAAAATGCACTGTTTCCTTTTGGACTATATAATATAACCACTTAACTTCCTTGAATAATTGTGAAAAATAAATATTAAATCAATATGTTATTTTCTCCCATAATATCCATGCCATTTCGTTATTTGGTGAACATATTAATTATTTAGTGAATATACATAAACAAGTGACATAAATTTCAAGTGTTAATCTGACAAACAGACTTTTATGACACAATCAGAATAGCAACACCTCTGATTCTGCTAACCAGTCAGCAAATCCTTACATGCGGGAATAGCTTATACTGAAAAAACGGTGGTGAATTATTTCAATTCCCTCAGTTGGTATGTACCATAAACAAAGGTTCGTATTCGGTTAGTTTCTCAATGTCCACCAGTCTTTTTCTAAAACAATCTCTCCTGTAATAGTAATCGGCCGCTTTCTTCGGTTTGAATGAATCAGATGGCCGTGGCTTTCTCCTAACCTTCCAATCGGTTCTCTCTGCACCGCTCGAATGGCAATATCTAATCCCCGATGTTTCCCGAGAGAGGTGGAGAAAAAAGACACAGCCGCCTAAGTGCAATCTTACAATTATTTATTCAACAAATGTTAAAAAAATGCACTTACAGGATTGTAGAATTAAGAGTGCAGTGAACGGTAAAACATCCTTGGTTATGAGAGACTTCAGTCAGTAGCTCCCTTGATGCGTTTCGTCATCTGTGGACTTTCTCAAAAGGGGATTCTGGCTTAGTCTCCTACCAGAACTTAAATATCTAGCAGCAAATGTTTCCCTTTTGAGAAAGTCCACAGATTATGAAACGCCTCAAGGGAGCTACTTCTGAGCTATCAAAGCAATAGAAGCAATTCTCACTCTATTTAAAACTAGAAAAAAAAGTTTTGGGCTGGAGTTATACTTTAGGGTAAGCGGATGTCTCACTGTTGATTATTCCTATCTGTACATGTTACCCTTTTAGATAAGATGTATACTTTTCACTGAACTGCTACAAAAAGGGATTCGTTTTATGGGGAAATGTGCAGTATTTCTGGCTCTGAGGGGAGTTGTGGTTGTTAGCTGGACCAATAAAATTAATAAAAAATTGGAACTTTTTTTATATTTTCCATTTTAATCATAACATATGAGAAAACCACATACTATGCCAATGGCAGCATTTAGTTTATCGTGGGCCACCCAAAGATGTCTCCCGAGCTTAGAAATATTTCATATCATAGGTTTTAATTAAATTACTTCACAGGAGCACATGGGGAGAGTTCAGGTACTGTTAACTGAAAATGTATTCAAATAAACCTCTACAATTGCAAAATAAGCTTCTGGGTAAATGGAATTTCTGTATGGTGGACCATTAAATGAAAGCCCCAAACATGAATTTTTAATGACCAATCTTTACCAAGCAAAAAACACTAAACTATGTAGTTCCCAAATTTAGTGTCCACAGTTCACATGTATTATATTCCTAATCTGACCATACACTGCTCAAATTGTTCCTGATTCCCGTTTAATTGTCTGAAATTTGAATTGTGAGTCACCACAGCACCACCCAGTTCAACAAAGTTTGACTTTTTATTTGACTTTTGTCAACTCAAGGAGCTGGGTGGATAATTGTTTGCCAAACAATGGCAGCATCCATATACATGCAGTCACTGTTTGGGTATTCAGCAGCCATGAGTGCCATTGGCTGATGAATACAATAGTCAGCCAGGAGATTCCTTCATCCATGCTGTTTAGCCTGGAAGGGGGAATTGATTGATATCTCGCGTTCAGCCCATGGCACTGAACAAGAGAAGTATAAAGATGTTTGGCTAGCTTTTGTAAATCTACTCACTTTCTCCTTCATTTGCTCCCATAAATCAATGAACTGACCTCTTCTAGTAATCTGCTGTCTGTAAGAAGACCCCCTGTGGGAATAAGAAGAGTCTTTTAATTCTAGATCACACATCCACCTCCACAACCAAAGTTTAGATAAAAAGGATTTTCTTATATAAATGTGTTATGAAGTAATTCATTAAAAAAATGCTCTATAACAATATGCCTTATTATTGTGAAAATCTGCTTTATCTGCAAATAAACATCACGAAAAAAGGATTGGTTGGAAAAGGCGATGCCCAATATTTCAAATTTTCACAAGTCTTAATAGTTGTTCTATATTGGCCTTATAAATAACTGGAGCTGTTTTACTTAAATAATAATTAAAAGTACAATGGTCCTTCACAAAACAAAACATTTTAGGCCAGAATTCTTGCACCTGACATCTGTGATACAGTGCAAACCGTTCTGTGCCATCCTGTATGAATAAGATTTCACAATATGTGAAATCTCCCACAAACATTTTTATTGTTTTTAGCATGTTAGTGTCATAGCAGAAAAATAATAACACCTGATATATACATCTGTAGTACGTCTGCAGAAAAACAAATCAAACTTAACATGACAATGCAATATGGATTATGGAAGTACAGGAAAGCAGTGCCAAACTAAAAGTCTAAGTTATAAAACTTTAGTAGAAATCACCAACTGTGAATGTTTCTCAGGCCAGGGCTTGTTCCACTTTCATCCCCTGCATCGCTGAGGAATAACTCAGAAAAGTAAATTGTAAGCATAGCATGAAATCCATGCCATGCAGAGGACCAGAACATCTTGAAAGAACAATTTAGATAAATATCAAGAGACAAGCTTCTGAAAAAATGGATGGGAAGTATACAAAAAAAATGGTTAATATTTGCCTTCACAAAAGGGAGCCATTTATATTTGAAGCAAGATTTATCAGTGCTTTATCAGATTTATTGTGCTTTCAGTAATATAGCTTCTAATCTTTTTATTTGTTTATAAAAAAAAGCAAGGAAAGCAGAAGATAAGTGAAAATTTAAAAAAGGTTATGAAATTAATATAAATGTAAAGAAAATTTGGAAGTAACGTTAAGCTCCAAATTTTTCAGCCCACTACTTGTTCTGATGCTGGTGTCATTGTTGCATCTAATTCATAATAGTATATCTCACATCCCTTGCCGTAGAAGTGATACACATTGATATTTACTGTTGCAAGCTCTCCCTAAACACTTATATCAATGTATTTTGATTACAAAAATCATACAGTTATCAGTGACATTTTGCTTGAATTATATTACAAGAAAAGAATCAAAAGAGAAGTGTTTGCTATAATAAGTGTATCTCTGTTACTGATAATAATGCCTCCAGTACTCACTAATGCTTGCAGATTAGCCATGTTGTCTGTGCAAGTGTAATTGGGGTACAAGCACATAGCAACTCCCCTCCAAATTCTGTTAATGTCAGTAATCCACGATTCTCTGCATCTGTGAATAGTTACCCAGCATTATCTACATGGCTGGGCATTGCAGAAAGATGGTATTAACCTAATTGTAGAAAATTGTACTTTTTGCGACCTTTTTTCAGATATAATGTAGGATATGGTTAGGTGAGGTTGTATCATTTGTTTCTGGATAGGTCCACTTGAAAAACTGTGTAGTTGCAGCATCAAATACTTGCCTGCGCAGATGTGTGAACAAGGCTTATTAAAATTAATGAAACCTCCAAAGTCATGAACTTTACAGACCTATGTATTACATTTGACAAAACAAGACAGTGAATGAAGCCTTACACCAAATTGCTGTTGTATTTTTAGTAATGGAAACCTCTCATCTAATTTAGCTACATAAAAAAATGTCACACTAGTATGCTGTAACAGAAAACTTTAACATTTGCTGACCTAAATATAATATAAAACAGTCATTTGTAAATCCCTGTGTTCATATTACAGTTATAACAAAAGTATTAATATATTTTATAAAGCATGTGTGCCAGGATATTTTTCTGTTATCATCTATAAAAAACTGGGCAGGTTGGGCAATCATAGATAGTTACTGCTTTTATTTATCAGTTGCATGGTTGAAAAGGTAATAAGGGTCATCATAATAAGCTTAAATCATCTATTTTTTTGGGATCAGTTTGGTCAAAGTGCAGATGAAGGTTTAGTCTGCAAGTTTCAGTAAACATAAATGTCTTCCAGCGCCATTTTTTTTACACAATTTATACTTCAGGGTTAACTTTTTATTGCCACACATGCTGATGAAGCCCCGTGGTGGGGTAAAACCTGAGTGACCCTTCCCCTCCTGTCATCAGGTTTGGCTAAGGTGAAAGCTTGGCAGTGTTTTTATGGATAGGTGTGAGGCATCCACCCCATCCCAGTTGTGCGTATGGAACTTGCAAAAGACCAGAAAAAGACTGACTTGAAGGGAATTATACCCCATCACTTCTTATATTTGAAGTAATTGTATTTAGTTACCAAGCACCATACACAAAAACGGAAGATTTAAATATATGGGAGTGATAAAACTAGCCAGGTCCTTATGAAATCTGCAATGAGGACCTATGCTATGCATTTTACAGTAGCACTTTCCTCAGTGGTTCATATTTATGAATTCATGCACTTTGGTAATGGTGGACATGTGCCGTATGCTTCATTGGTTTATACAGCATTACTTGGAAAGTGGATCCAATAAAATCTGCATTTGAATTACCTGGAAATAGCTCTCTTCAAGGAATATTTTTGTGCAATTTCCTATATTTAAATTCAGGTTGGAACCATGATCTCTTGTATTGTAGTATCTGGCAGTTGGATACATCTATACATGTATTTTAATTACACAGGCATAGCTCCCCAAAGACTACATCTATATATGCAACTTTCCACATTGCAGTTTAGGGTAGAGCATCTATCTGTTAATAGAAAATTTAGTTCAATTCAATTGCCATCATTTACCTAATTTGTGATTTTTTTAAAAAGATGTGCAAACCACTTTAGGGGGAAATATCAGCTTTCTTGTTATTTTTGTAATGTATTATATTGCATTTTGAGAAAACTGTTTTTCTCTGGTATGTATTTATTGCTGATTCATTTTGAACAATTTATCTTATTCAATGCCTAGCTCAAGTGGCTAGGAAGGGTTTGGTCACTTGGGTGGATTTTTTTTAGACAAAATTTTCAGTTTTATAGTGGTGTGTGTAAATGTATATGTATTGTTTAATAAATCTGCCAACATTTTTATAACAAGTTTATATATTTTGTTGGGAGATATGCAAATTGTGGTGTCTTTGTTTACACTATTCTTTCTCTCTATACTGTGACAGCAGACAATCAAAATGCATCCAGGATGGCAAATATGTATGTCTCAGGTTCGGGTAATATACAGACTTCTACTAGAGGGAGTGCTGGGAGTGTTTAGGTGCCCATACACCTTACGATTATCGGACAAAACTTTTCGTCCGATGATCGAATAGTCGTCTGATTTTTGTACGGCAGCCCCATCATGCCCTGATGATTGCAAGATTAGTTTAGCCGTAATTAAGGAAAAGCACCTGGATGAATTACGGTAATTGATTTGCCGTATTTTCGTTAGCGCAAGCGCAGTGTAGATCGTACGACATTTGACGGACGGAAACGCCATCAACCTTGCGAAAATCGTACGATCTAGCAAAGTTTTCAAACATGCTTGACCGTCAAAAGTCATACGATTGTACAGTACTGTCGGTCGGACACTGCAATGCACACATACGATTGTCGTACGAAAAGTCGATCGGATACGATTATCGTACAATAATCGTAAGGTGTATGGGCACCTTTAAGGTGGCCATACACTCTACAACCATCGCAAGACTTTAGTCTTGTGATGGTTGTACAGGGATTAAAAAAACGTACGATCTGCCCATCTTGGACAGGCAGATCGCACTCTCGATCATCGCAATGCTGAACGGGTAGTGTGCGTGTGCGCACACCGGCCCATTTGGCATTTGTCTTACGAGCACCGTTCTAACCAGCAGAGAATCGTACAATTCCCGGCTGGTTTTCGAACATGCTGGTTCGACAGAAGACGTGCGACCGTACAGTAGAAACGGTCGCACGTCTCCGTTCACACTGCTCGATTATCGTACGAAAAAACGATTGCATACGATTATCGTACGATAATCGTGCAGTGTATGGGCACCTTTAGAGTGGTAGAAGTAATGAGCCCAGCTGAAGCAAGCTGGCTCATTAGGGCCTCTAGAAGAAATCCCAGACTGCTTAGAGATGTGCTCCACCCTGCAAACAAGTTTTTGTGCCTGAGTAGACTGGGGAGCATTGTACTTGTGTGGTGAAAAAGAAAAAACAAACTTGTGCAGTGAGACACAGCCTGTGTGGCAGTTTGTTCAGTATGAAGATAGGTGCTAGGGGCAGCACAAGGTTGAACCCAGTTGATAGTGAGGGAAACGTGTAGTAATTTGCCAAGAGGCAAGGGTTTATTTTCATGTTTTTTTGTTTTGCTCATTTTTGCTTGTAATTAGTGTCAATAAATTGCACATGTGTTTTCACCTACAGCAATTGTTGCTTTTTGCGCCTATTTACTGTGTAGTGAACTCACCCAGGGAGTCAAAGCCAACTGCTGCTGAGCTAACCCCCTCACAATACAATAACCCTTTATTATCATCTGTTGCAGTAACTCAAGTTAAGTGGATAAATATATTTAAGCACAACTATTTATTTAAACTAATATTTCACAGGCTTGACTACTAATTGCTACCAGCTGTGGTATTTAGTATAATTTATTTTTTAATAAGTGCAAGACAGATATAAGATAGACACATACTGTAAAGAAAAATATAACATACAAGAGTAATTCATAAATAAACGCTAACCTCCAGAGTGCCACTGAACTAGTAACAGATTGAGATAAAGCCTATCCCCACCCAAAAGTGATATTTCAAATTGGGTTAACTGTTCTATTAACAATAATAGAACAGTTAACCCAAATCTATAAACAATATGCTGCTAGGGATTAATGAGCCAAATAAGAAATTAGGTCTGGTTTCCAACTATCATCTGTGAAGAACTTAAAAGAAAAAAATATCTATATCTACAAATAATTTATACAATTAAATACATAAAGTGCTGCATGTTTAATCAACTGCATCAGCATGTGCAATTGCTCAAAGCAAAGTGAAAAATATATTCAATGAATAAAACTGTGATACCTTATAATCAATCAGTATATAAATACAATTGAAAAACATACATAAAGTTAATAGTCAAACATAGTCCTTCTAATCTAATACTTCCAGGTATATGATTCACAGTGCTCACGCTTACCAGATTGCTAATTATGCCAGTTGCCAATACTTTAATAAACACATTGCAGTATTTCATGTGTTTCACTCTTTACCATTCCCTTTTGAATACTGCTCACCTTTACCGTTGGACCTTATTACATTACAAAGTCTATAGTGCTTGCTCTCTTTATGGAGCCAGATGTCAAAAAATTCTGTATTATTTTCTCTATTTTTTTGTTATGTTTAATTTATCTCTTAATAATTATGCTGTATGTCATACTATAGACAGTAACAATTAAGATAAATTAAATGTATACAATATATAGTTCGCTACAGTGGTTGCATTAAAATATAATGTACCACATAAACAAATTGAGAAGTTTATAAAGAAACATTGGTCAATACTGAAACAAGAAAGGGGTACCTGGATATCCTAAGTTTATATATGGGAAAGCACCAATCCTGATGGAGAAATTGGTATATAATATGACCGGGCCCTGGTGTTCTGCCTGTTGGGGGGGCCCAGAGAGGAAGAATAGGGCCCCCCCAGATAGTGCCGCTCCTTCCCTGCCTCTCTGCCAGCATGTACGGGCGACTGTGTAGGTCTGGAGAGGCTGTCACTTGTCCAGCAGAATGTGCTGCAGACACTGACAGGTAGCACATTCTGCTGTGTGGGAGAGGACCCTCTATGCTTAGCCCCACCCCCTGGCCACCATGACATGGAATAAGGTGCTGCAGGAGTCAGGTCAGGTAAGTCTGGACTGGGAAGGGGGGGGGGGCTGGTATTCTGCATTTGCTTATTTTTATTATAATGTATTGCTGGGACTTGTAGTCCTAAATAGCTGGTGGTAATCTGCATTGCTGTATAATGATTATATAGCATTTCAGAATAGCACCAACTATGCAGGACTACAAGTCAAAGCAATGCATTATATTTTTAAGTAAGGATGCACCAGTGCCAATACTGGGCATTTTTACGAGTACTTGTGAAAATACCCCGATGCTAAGTGCAGATAACAATTATCTGTCGAGAACGCAGACATCAAATTTGCCGACCTCAGCATCTGTGCTTGCGCACAGACCAGTATTGTCGAGGAAACAGATTTATTGACAAAGTATTTAGTCCAAATTGTTAATTGTGACCGTTAATTGTGCCACCCATCATTTACTGCCATGGACTGCATATTATTAATGTCACAATTAACCATTACAAACTAATACTTTGTAAATAAATGCCTGTTTCCTCATGAATCCCGTCTGTGCGCAGATACTGAACAGTCCAGTCTGTGTGCAGGTTCTCAACAGAACACGTCAATAAATATTTAAACTGAAGCTTGCTGGGGACCTCGGCAGCCTTCCCATTAACCACATGGTGCCATGGTAGTGGGGGGTTGGGGGGGCCCTTCACAGATTCTTGCACCAGGGCACTGAAGGTTCTAGTTACGCCTCTGGTTTTTATAGTTGCAAATGATGCTATAACATGCAAAATACCATGAGAAACTAGGGAAATACATTCAAAGCTAAAATTACTAATAGGGAATATGAAATTAAAGGTTTTCGCCTTCATGTTACAATGTCCATGGGGGGCTCGCTGTCCAAGAGACTAAGAGCATGTTTATAATATCAAGGTTTTAAGAATCATTGTCTATCACATAATTTATCATGGAAAGAATTCCAAAGGGTTACAATTTTGGGGAGTGGAGGAGTTAAAAAAACATTGGAGAGGTTGCAATGAGATAAGAGAATTAAGCAAAAAATTATCTCTATGGATCTATGAGCTGAAAATGCTAACACTGGGAGGTTTAAATGTAGAGTTTAATCTTAATTATTTTATTGCTGATTACTAATAAAGGTATTTTAGCAGCTTACTTTAATAAGCACAATTAGATATAAGCAGATTCATAATAAAGTGAGGTCTTATATATTTACTCAATATAATGTCCATTTTTCTAGCTTATTTTATAAAACATAAATAGATACTTAGTAATACAAGATGTTAGAAAGGTTACAAGGATTCTGCTTGTGTGCATTTATCTATTATAATGTGAGCCTATGCAGATGGTGATAGTTGAAATTGCATGAAGCAATGGAACAAATTGTATTGTATATTATTGATGTTGACCACTAGATAATAGGATATTGCAGATATCAGTAAGCATGGGAAGCTAGATCACTATGGAGATTAGACGCTATTGTATTGTTATTACCTTTATAAAGCCACTCAGCTCTGATCCCCTAAAAAAGTCTAACTAATGTAGCATGTAGGGTGGGGCCGAGTGACATCTTCACACAATACAATGTGGAGGATAGAGAGATTCTGGATCACTGCATGTTAAGTGCTAGTGCCATGCTATGAGCATGGGTGGATGTGCACATTTTATGTGAGTTTTTTTTAATATCCTTATTTTACTAAATAAGTAAGGTATCATGTAAGGAATGTTTGAATAATAGCAGATGGAATAATAGAGCAAGCCTATATAGACCTTGTTATGTAATACGGTCCTATGGTGAAGGTGAGCAGTGCTCAAAAAGGAGTGCTGAAGATTAAAACACATGAAATAATGCACTTTGTTAAAGTACTGATGATGCTTTGGCACATTTGAGTCAAACACCTGGAAGTATAGGTTTATAAGGACTATGTTTGGCTATTAATTGTATGCATGTTTTTTATTTATATATTAATTATAAGGTATAATCACAGTTTTATTAATTGAATATATTTTGCACTATGTTTTGAGCAATAACACACACTGACACAGTTACTTAAGCATGTGGCATTTTAAATGTAAAAATTATTTGTTAATAGAGATATTTGTTTTTGCAGAGCACCTAATTAATTTTGTCACCGAGTGAATATATGACACTTATTTGGTGCAGGCATGCTTAGAAATTTAAGCTATTAGTGCATATCAGCCAAAAGTTTTATTTGTAGTAAAAGGTTCCATATGTGTTGTCCTGATTAACAGTTCAGGGTGGGCACATTTTTCATTTCACATTTGTTCATCTTAGTGGTTAAACATACAGTAGTGTGCAAAAGTCATAGGCACGTTAATTTACTAAAATGTTTTCCTGTGTTTGCCAACCCCTTGCGTATTAGGCATTAAAATGGACAGATTTGATTTTCAAGATTCATCACTCATAGATTTCTATGGGGTTAGCATTAAGGTTCACGATTTATGGATTTTTATGACAAAATTTGCTAAATGTCCTGCAAAATGAACCCAACCACATTTGCCTACAACTATTGCTAACTTGTTCTGTTTTCAGTACTATAAAGTGCTGTATTGTGCTAAATTATTGCAGTGTGGTGGACTGTACCCCCTACCCCTACTACCCGTTTACTGTTCTGTATTGTGATGCATACCTGTGAATTGCAGTCTGCTAGGGTTCCATATTTTTGTTTATTCCTCTCTGTGCTCACCATGAGTAGACCCAACAATCCTTTTTAGGAATCACTTTTTGTGTGCCAGCAACAACTTCAGTAGCTGCTTAGCTGCTGCCCCCTCTTGCACTTTCTTTTGGTGCTTTATTGGGGTGTTAGTTTTTCTTTTTCTCAAGGTTTCCCATTTCATTTTTTACTTAGGTGTAAATATATATATATATAGGTTTGGGATTTAGCATCTTAGGGTTGAGGTTTAAAGATTGTAGTTCAATATTTTATATTTTACTGTGACGAATATTTAATTTAAATATAGTGTTGCTCGGGGGTGTTCAACCGCAGGAATTTGTTGATGACATAGGCAAAGCTGCCATTTTGTTTGCAGTACATCACTACTGTGGTACAGTCTAGTGCACCAAATCGTCACAATAGGAACACCAAAGCACCACATCCTCAATCCCCCTATTGTTGTAAACGCTAATAAAGTTGGGCAATCCTCTGTATTCATCATGTCTGGAAGGCCTAAAGGGAAAAGTTGATGTTCCCATTCAGTTGGTAGGGGGCAGCAGGGTCTGCATCCTCTGGACAATGCAGTGGCTGGGCTGCACTTTAGAAAGGCAGGGCAAATCCGTCTCTTCTGCCTGGCAATGAGCATATTCTACCATGGAGTGGTCATGAAGGGGCTAGCCATGCCATCCTCATTTGCCTCCTTCCAGGTGCAGAACAGTGCTTATTCCCCAAAGGTTGCAAATGGCAAATACTTCCTCCTCTTCTACAGAAAATTCTACCATTCTCCCGCAAGCTCCTACCTTTTTTTCCCTGTGTTTGGAACCCATTTCTTGGTCATGTTTTGGATGCACAGCAGTTTTGGGGTAATATATATATTTTTATATATATATATTTTTTTGTTTTTTTCTTTATTATGTACTAGATGACACTGCACATCCTATGCTATATTGTGTAAACTTATTGTTTTATTATATATCAAGTAATAGCAAGTATTATATATGCGCTGTATCTGGATTTGTCTCTTTGATATATGCAAAGCATATGTATGTAAAAAGTGTTTTAAAAAAATGGAGATAATAATACACGATATGTTAATCCATAGATACGTATATGAGGTTCCTGAAGAAGCCACTTGGTGCGAAACACGTCAAACCTCAGAATAACCTGCCAATTAGATATATATATTGTTGCTCATCCCATATCTACTGTGTATTGACTATTTGATATGGCCTTTATATGTCTTAATATGTTTTTAGCTTGTCATAAGAAATAAAGAAGGTTTTTATATTTATACTTCACACCTGTAGTTGTATGTATTTTGTGGCACCCTGAAAAAACCCCAGGCTCAATTGAAGCAAATTGTTGCTTGTCAACATATAATATAAACCACTTCATCATTAAACTGATTACTTTAAAAGTTTTTCTGATTTGCCAACCAAAGAATAAATATTACAAGGATCTATACACTTGCAGAGAGCTACTGTACCATCACCAACACCATTGTCATTAGAGGAGCATCCAGGGACACCCCAAGGGGATTGCAAATAGGGTTCCATCCAGGGATTCCTACAAGCATTTAACTAGAATCCATGTCATATCTCCTGACTGGGATATTTAAGTTTCCTGGTCATATCCATGGCAGCGCTGACAAATGGGTTTAGATCCAATTACCCCTAGCTGACAGAAACCAAAAGGGTTAAACAAGGCCTAACCCTCTCTATAAAAGCCCCGCCTCCTGCTGACTTCCCCAGTCTTTTTGTTCCTGTCCCCCTAGGACAGGGTTGTTTCTATGGATTTTGTTCCCACCATTACTTCTGCTTGGGTAATCCCCATTTGTCAGCGCTGCCATGGATATGGCCAGGAAAACAGAAAATTTAATCATACTTACCGTAATTTAATTTTCCTGGTTATAATCAATGGCAGCGCTGGGCTCCCACCCTATGGAGTTTTTAGCTTGTTACTAGACTTGGGAAGTCAGCAGGAGGAGGGGCTTTTATAGAGAGGGTTAGGCCTTGTTTAACCCTTTTGGTTCCTGTCAGCTAAGGGTAATTGGATCTAAACCCATTTGTCAGCGCTGCCATGGAGTATAACCAGGAAAAGAAAATTACGGTAAGTATGATTACATTTTCCATTATCACAAGGCACTATTATAATAACCCACCTGCAGCGGGCTAAGCCTAGAGGAAATTCCTTCATAAAATCATGTTATACCGCAACCAATCATGCTGTATTTCAACTCTACAACAGAAGTTCCAAGAGATACTGTTTGGTTGTGTATTTATACTGGTTTCTTAAACACACAATGATACTAAAAGTTTGTTTTTAAGGTTTTTTTAAAAATAACTTTTAAATTGTAATTTAAAATAAAATACATTTTAATTTAAACATATAGAGACAGTGGTTTAAGTACATAGTTAGAGCATGGCAAATACACAGGGTGTGGTGTTGTAAGGTTCAGGGGTTTTATGCTTTTTATGGGTAGGAATTAAGTAAGCTTGACAGGATCTTCAGACAGATAGCAGTTGCAATCCACCCATTTAAACAATTCCCCTTCAAGTAGATAGTACACAATTGGACCTGGTTGCAAAGGGTTACTGCAGGATTAAAGGTATGGACAGCAGCAGCACTGGTGTGAACATATTGAGTGTGCACATGAAATGGAGACATGAATAAATTGGGCTTTGCAAAACTCCAGTTGGTATACTTTTTTTGGCTTGAGATAACGTTAGGACTGGATGCAGACACTTCATTCTAAGTAAATAGTGGCAAGTGATTTTACCTATAGCAGCCACCTTTCAAGAACTCTTTATATACTTCTGACTGCAGAGTGTTGCAGGCAGGCCCTTAGTAAAAGGTAGAAGTATAAAGTGGCAATGGGGAATATGAGGTGCTGGCCCTCCAGTGGAGACAGGGCTAGTGACAGACAGGTCAGGGTTGATTGCAGCTTGCAAAGGAAACTGTTATGTGCGGGGGCAGAGTGGGTACAGCAACAGGATGGGGTCAGGGTTAGCACAGACAGAGAGTATTCCAGGGACAATATATTGAGCAGTCACAGGTAGCAAGATACAAGATGTAGGAACAATACAGGAACCGAATGCAAAATGCAAGACAAGATACAGATACTGAATACAGGCTAATGTAGAGAGAACAATCACTTGCCCAGAACCCTGGTCTTGTGATAGAGCCAAGAGCCCTGGACTTGTGACCAGCAGCCAATGCCCATGCTGGAGGGAGTGTGGCCAAGCTCATTAGTTCTCAGTTGACAAAGAAGTCTAGGAAAGGTGCTGGGGGTGTTTGGTCAGGTTCATTAGTTAGACATTGGTCATTGGTTAGACAAGTTTTTTTGCATGCTGGCTTGTGAGTGTGCTGGGAAACGTTTTGCTATTACTGTTTAAAGCCCTTCCATGTGCACCTTGCTGTAAAGCTGGTAACACATTGATGAGTGCGTTTGCCATTTGTTTTGCTTGACTGATTTGGTTCAGTGACACATGTGGGGTCTCAGCTGCCGTTGTGATGTGCGGGGTCCCTTGTGGGGTGCAAATCTGAGTACCCCATTTGAGCAAGGGGGCATGCAGATTCAGGTAAGCCCTCCTGCCTGCAGACCCCCACAATCATGGCCCAGTGTCATCAACATGGGGACTAGGTGCTTTTCCAGGGGGTCCCCCTGGTAAAGCCCTCTCCCTATGTTGAGGAGATATGGCCTGGTATTGTGCAGGAGATTCAGATAAGCCCCCTCTGCCCACATACTTCCACAACCCTGGCTCAGTGTCATCAATATGGGGACAATGTGCTTTGAGAGGGGGTCCCCCTGGTAAAGCACCCTCCCTATGTTGATGGCATGTGGCCTGGTATGGTGCAGTAGGGGGGCCACGTGGTTGTCCCTCCATTTCCTGATTTGCCAAGGGTGTGGTAGGAGATTTTAGGGGTATCCCATGCTTTTTTTGTGGTGATTGTGCCCCCCTAAAGAAGAAGTTAAAAAGAAAAATGGAACTTTGCTGCAATTAAACTTTTTTTCTTAAAATATCATTTAACTCATCTGAAAATAACGAAAATTTGAATGAATCCAAATCCAGAAACAAATTGACTCCAGACACAAATCCAGAAAAATGAAAAACCTGAAACAAATTTGTTGCTGGTTTACGTGTCTAATGCAGACTGAGCTAGAACAGTCTTTAGGTTTAAGAAGATTCAGATTGTCTCATAACTAGCCAGAAAGGCTGAATCTCTTTTTATATACTGAACTGTTTTGACACAGACTCCCTGAGAGGGAAAGTTCTTTTATTTTGCATGTGATGCAAGGGTGATGAATAAACACCGGCAGGACGCTGTTAAAAACACTTTGCCGTCTTGACTACTTCTCTGCAAGCTATACATTTGAAGCTGACCCTTAAACCAGGAACATGAGACACCCACTGTGCAACAGGCTATAGGTTGAACTCTATGGACTTGTGCCTTTTTTCAACCTGGCTAAATATGAACAGGAATAAAAAAAGAGAGGGTATCGCAAAAAAACAGACTCTTTATTGAGCATAAAATCATATAACAAAATGAAACAATAAAACCATCAGCATACAGCTTGATGTTAGAAATGTTGAAAAAGTCACCTTTGTGATTAAATGATTTGCGCTATGTGCTGCTGGTTTTATTTTGTTATATGGTTTTTAACTTTTAGTTATTTTAAGAGCAGGGAACAGTATGGTTTTATTGCAAAGAATTCTATTAATGTTTCTGTTTTGAGAGAAATAAAATAAAAATGTGATTCAGAAATAAATCAGAAATTGAGTTTTTGAGATTGACGCACTGTTTTCTAGAGCTGAAATTAAAGAAGGTAAGTTTATGTAATTGGTAGACAAAAACCTGTGCTAATGGAAAAAAGGTGTAAAAACAGAAAAACCGGACTAGCTAATAGCTGCTAGACTCAGGCGTTAAGCCTTATGGGTTAATCGATGCAAGGTACAGCGCTAAAAGCCTCTCGGTGATACACACAAAAATGTTGTGGTGTTGAATGAATTAATACAATAAACTTTGCCCGTACAGCACCCCCTCGGATCTCCTGAACCGAAGAGGTCCTGGGGCCAAAGCTAGCCGAAGGATCGGCCGAAGCTATGGCCAGATGCTTCGGCAGCTTTGTGAATAGACCCCATAGTACATACAAAAAAATCCACACTGCAAACTATAGATCTCAATACTCAAGAGCGCTGCCTGTTGAAACCTCTCTAGGAGGAAAAAACAGTTATAACTGTGAAAGTGTCTAAACAAACACAATTCTGAGACAAATAATGTGTTAAGTTGCTATAAAGTGAAGTGAAACGAAAATGTTAAAGTGAAAAGTTTTGCAACACAAAACTTCATTCCAATGTGATAACAAAGCATTCACAATGTGACAAAAAGGCGGGTTTCTTTTGATCTCTTGTGACTTGTCAAAAGAATTCCAATGAAGAAAATTTACTTTAATTTAAAAAATCGAATGACAACAAAAAAACAGCCAAAAAAAGTCTATATTCTTCGAATTAATAACAATTTAAAATTAAAACAATGATAGCAAATAATGTCTTTTTTTCTTCAAGAATAAACCAAACAGTGATATCGAAGTGTTTCTCAAACAAAAAAACTCTGAATCTGTGACGTGTTCAACGAAAACCAAAGGAGTCCCCTCTCGGGTATGCATTCACCAGAAGTAAGATGTTATTAGGCAGTTTACCTCGCCGAGATGTAAACCAGAGCTCTACGTCGTCTTGTCTTTGAGGCTCGCTAGGATCCTATGATGATCTCCCTATAATCCTATGATTATCTCTGATTGGGAGATAATCATAGGATCCTAGCGAGCCTCAAAGACGAGAGGACTTTATTGTATTAATTCATTCAATAGCACAACATTTTTGTGTGTATCACCAAGAGGCTTTTAGCGCTGTACCTTGCATCGATTAACTTTATTTAATTATTTATTTGCTACTTTGAAGCAATGCAGCCTGAGGTATTGCTGTTTTCCAGAGATTGCTGTCAGTTTTATATTTACCATGAACAATTAAAAAAAATAATTCTAGGAAATCTAAGAAAGTTCTGAACTTAACCCCAGGAAAATTAAACAAAACCAAAAGCAGCTATTAACAAAATGACTCCTACTCCCAAAGGATAGGTAAACACTACAAGTTGCAACACTAGAGTGAATATTATAATACAGAGGTTAGATTAAAACATTTGAGGAACCTTTTTTTATCAAGCAAAGTTAATTCACCATATACTTAAACTAATGGATGACTATCTGAGACAGCACGTGACCTTCCTACCCTCTTATTTGAAGGAATTACTAAAGATAGTGGAAGACCTATATGTACCAGATTACTGTTGGCTGGTGGCTATTGACATAGACATCTTATACAATAGCATTCAACATGAAAAAGGTTTAGCAATAGTGAATGTTTTCCTGAAAGAATGTCCAAAATCACAATGGCAGTACAATGAATTTGTGGTAGAATTGCTTGGATATGTTCTTACCTGGAATGTTTTTACATTCAATGGCTCCCATTACCTCCAGCTGCAGGGGGTTGCGATGGGCAGTTGTTGTGCACCATCATATGTCAACATGTACCTGGGAGGGGGGAGTGTCACCTGTTTTCAAGTGAATCACCACAGAGTCTGGCTAGCCACATACTCTTCTGGCAGTGCTATATAGATGATGTCTGATTAATATGGACTGGGATGAAACAAGATTTGTTAGAATTCAAGGAAATGCTAGACATAAACAAGTTTAATCTGAAGTTTACAATAGATAGCAGCCAGAAGGAGATTACATCCCTAGACATAACTTTCATTTTGAGAAGATAATTCCCTTGGTACAAGACTATTTAGAAAGGAGACTGCAGGCAACACAATACTGCATGCACATAGTGCACATCCCATGTTCTTAAAAAATAACATCCCATGTAGCCAATATGTGCGACTTAGGTGGCACTGTTTAATAGATGAGGACTTTGAAAGGGAAGCAAAGGCCCTACAAGGCAGACTCCAGGAAAGGGGATATAGCAAAAACATTCTAAGAAAGGCATATTTACATGCCAAAGGCCAGAATAGACCAACACTACTATGTAAAAAATCGGAGGAAGTGAAAATCAGAGGAAATACCAGACAGACTACAAAAGTGGTGACGAGATGTTCCCGTCACCACATGGCAATAAGGAAAATAATAGAGAAACATTGGCATCTACTGACTAGTGATAGTAAAGCAAAATACATTTGTCAAAGAGAAACCAGAACTAGTTTTCAGAAAAGTGAAATCTTTACATGACTATGTAACACATAGCTTTTATCAAACAAAAGAGATGAATAGGGGATGCAGGGATAGTGGTTTCCATTAATGTGGGGCATGTAAATATTGCCCCTGGTCTGTGGAAGGTAAAGTAATCCCATTGCCTAATGGAAAGGATTGGATACTCAAACATACAGTAAATTATCAGATTCAAAATGTGATCTATCTAATGTATTGTAGATGTGGAGTCTATTATATTGGAAGAGAATATATGATCATATACTGTATATCTGACTACTAATGGCAAGCTTACTACACCAATTAGTCGACACATAGGTCTGCATCATAACTGATGTGGTGTATGTAAAGTTCTATATTCTTGACCATATACATGAACATGAGAGAGGAGGGGATGTGGACAAGACACTACTACAAGTTGAGACACGTTGGATCTCAATTTACAGAGCCCCCAGGATTAAACGAGACCTTGAGTTTTAAGCCGTTCCTGAGCTAGATTGTTCCCTCTCTGTGTATAACAGGTGCTAAAACTTGGAAGGGGTGTATATAAATTTTGTTTAGAATGGAAATATATTTTTAGAACTATGATTTATGATTAAAAGGTATTGTATAATGTAAGAGTCTCCAATTGCTCAATGTCAACCTGGGGTGAAGGTGATTGATATATAGCGCTGCGCAAACTGTTGGCGCTATATAAAGCCTGTATAATAATAATATAGGATAACTACGGTGGGACTACATGGGCACGGCAATGTATGTGCAGTAGCAGATAGGGTTAAAAGGTAAAAACTGAATCCAGGTATAGAAAAGGAGGGTATCTAATGGATAAGATATGGTCTTTAGAAAATGGATTTATGTGGCATATATGAAGAAGGGACTGATAACAAGTATTTTGGTATCAAGGCTAGAGAGGATTCAGAACAACCGAGAGAATGAATCCTCTTCTCCTTGTAAAATATTTGAACGACGGGTCAGTGCTACTTATATCACATGACTTGTCATAGGGGGTGGAGAAGGGATGGACTGAAACCTTGCTGATTGTATCAGACGGCAGGCGATATTGTTTTCCAGGTGACTGGTAATAATGTAGAGAGAAACCCTGAGATGGACTGCACATGTGCAGCCATAGCGCCCACACTGCTGGTGACATCACACTCCATTAGCGTGTTCGGACGGCCCGCTGCGAGGATATAAGAGGGGAGGGACGGCCATGGGAACAGTAGCTGCAGGAGGGCAGCAGTATAGAGACAAGTGGATGGTATATGGAAGCAAGTAAGAGGCGTTTATGGGAAAAGGATATGTTTTGCTGAGAAAGGTTGGTTGGGGGTAGTATGGGAGAGAGATAACGTGGTGGTGGAACGTGGGGGGTGAGGATGAGTGCACAGGGATGAACAAGAGGCTTGCATAGGTCTTGAGGGGATTTTCAGAGGCACAGTGGGAAGGGGTAGGTCCTTATATGAAAGGGTAGAGGGCCATGGGGGAGTGGGGATTGTTACATGTAAGGGTGGGCATCAATGGGTTATGGAACCTATTGTCACTTAAGAGGGTAATCTAGAAAGGGAGGGTTGCCCATACACTCGCACGAGAATCGCGGGAAATCCCGCAATCGTACGATAATCGTGCAGTGTATGGAAGGCGTGCAACCGTTTCTAATGTACGGTCACACAACTTTTGTATATCGAGCATGTTGGAAAACCAGCCGAGAATCGTACGATTTTTGGCTGGTTTTTAACATGATCGAGAGATGACTGACGAACGGGTCGGTGTGCGCACGCCCATTCAGCATTGCAGTCATCGGAAGCCCGCCCCTCAGGGGGGCGGGCTTGCGATGATCGCAAGTACGATCTGCCTGTCCAAGATGGGCAGATTGTACGTCTTTTTTAGGTACTTTACAACCCTCGCAAGACAAAAGTCTTGCGAGGGTTGTAAAGTGTATGGCCACCTTTACAAGGGGTGAGGTGTCAGAACACCTGGGGTTTTTAGTCCTGTGGAGTTGTAGAGTATATTTATCAAGCAAAGTTGAACATCTATCTAGGAAATATAGAGCAATCAACAAAATGCTGCACTTTTAAAAACAGTCTAATAATTTAAAAACAGATTGTTTAAAATATGTATTATACTGATTTTATACAATCACCTTTTATATTATTATTTCTTAAAGTGTATTATTCATGATACTTTTTCAGTCATGATTGAAAATAACAGATTTTCATTGCCATTGATTCAATTTATGATTAAGAGAACACCATTATATTAATTAGCTTTCATTTGTAAGTGTTATAATGTATTTTATATTACTATTTTATCTCTAGCCATACAAAAACTTTTACTTGTTACTCCTGCTGCCCAACTAAGGTCACAATATCATGATGTTTCAGCATTAGGTTTTATTAATTCCTTTTATATGAACCTTCTGATAGGCAGATGTTTGTCTCCATTTCTGGTAAGTACGTTAGATGTATAGGTTGCTATGTACCTGACATTATTATGTTTTTGCCAGCAGGACAAAGCAGCTGTCCAGAGACGACCTGAGCCACATCTTAAGCTGAATCTGAAAAATTCTTGCTACATTTAATTTTTTTATTTTATTTTCAAGTCTGACATTTCCAAGTTATAATTTGCATAGTAATTGGAATACACAAATTGTGGTTTTCTAAAATGCACCCATTACCTACGCAAAAACAAAATCAAATTATATTTTTCCCAGTATAAAATTAAAAAAGTTTTATTTCAAGAGATATTACATTCAGAAGCCCAGAAGCTAAAGAAGGCATGCTAGAAAGCATTTTGGCTAATGCCACAGGTATGACTGACAGTAATATTAATAGCATGTTTATTTGAAAAGTAAGTGTATTTTTTTGGAATATGTATTCAAAGAATTAAATAGTCATATTAAACCTGTACCCTGCATAGAAAATAGCTTTGTCCAAAGAAACATCCGATATCCTGTTTGTTTTAATATAAGCGGCAGTGTTGATTCACTTGAACTGCATATTCAGGAAATGAATTCTTACCTAAAGGCCAAGAGGAGAAAAGAAGACATAACCTCGAGAATTATATGAAATAAACTGTAATGCAAATATAAATTTTTCAAAGTTTCTGGTTCACTGCTGTTACAGTTTTCTTTACTGATTTTTATTTTTAACATTGAAAACAAAGCTCAAATGTTACTTTGGTTTAGGCTATTCCCTTTTCTTCTCCTAAAATGTTGTTTTTGGGTGGATTTTTTAAATTCACATTAGTAGATCTATCTAAGCTACATGATTGTTCCATTATGTCAGAGAGAACATGTATTGTACTCTTTGAATATTTGCACTGATGATTACTCTGGTATAGATCACGATATAGGGGCAAAAAGGGGTCTATTCACAAAGCTGCCGAAGGAATATTTGCACTGATGATTACTATGGTATAGAAATATGTGAACAACAGACTAGTTATGGAGTCTCTCTATTTTTAAATCCAAACCCCATTGAAGTCTTTGGGAGTGAATCTTGAAAATCAATTCTGACTCTTGAAGCCTGCCGGAGGTTCGGCTCAGCCGATCCACATGTTGGATCGGCTGAGTCGAACTCCTTCTGCACTTCGGGTCAGCCAAACATGCTGAGCATGTTCGGCTGATCCGAAGCCACACGAAGCAAGCCGATGTATGGCTGATTTCAGCCGATATACGGCTGAAATCAGCCGTACCAGCCTGAAGTGAATAGCCGAACAGTGTTCGGCTCACTTCACTTCTGATCGGTCATTCACTCGGCTGCCCTCGGCAGCTTTGTGAATAGACCCCTAAGTGTTGTTAGCAGGGCTGTTTTTTATTGTAGTTCTGTAGACCTTGCTTAAAGAGACACCTCTATCAAGACAGAATGTATGCAGTTGTTGATACTACATTTCTGTACACTATTACAATGTTGCAGATTCAGAATTTTCTCAGTGTTTTCCATTTATTTATTTGTCCAAGATGGTCTACCTGCTTTTTTTTAAAGGCAACCAGATTAATGTAATACTTATAGAAAAAGCTAATCAAGTTAGATATGGTCAATGCTTCCACAATACTTATCTTTATTTCTGGCCTTTTGTCTCATTACATTGACATTATTCTGGAGCAAACTATATGTTTAATACATAACTATAGAAATGTTACTAATCCTCAAAGATTTTATTTTTAATTATGCCTTGATGACTGCAGTAATTTTGGGACCTACAAGAAATAGAAAGAAGAAATAATTTAGTTCCACATTATCTTGACTTGGATAACTTTGAATTTGCTTTTACAAAAAGTATGGTTGAGAGATGAGAGATGTGGTTGAACCATACCTTCTCAGATACTTATGTGGTTCTCAGCTGCTGTGGAACAGTCACTCAGATTCTGATCAAATGTAGGTACAGTATATCCAGACACTGGCAAACTGGTAAGATAATTATATATTGCCACAAAGATCTGAGTAGGGGATAACTTATTTTTTGTTACCAGGACTATTAGTGGTTCCAAAAGCATTTAAAGAGTGGTGGTACCTCTGTCTTTGGAAATAGGTTTGCCCGAGGATGTCAGCCATTAGTACGGCTTTTGGATTCATTTCAAAGGTCCTTTGGGCCTAGGGATCAGTGGTCTGTTTATTGAAGTTCATGGTCCCCATGTCATCTTGGAGAAATTTCCAGGTAAATCAAACAAGCTACTCTATGGCCCCAGTGGTTTTAGGTTTGTCAACAGTGAGAAAGGATTTGAGTGAATCAGAATGTTTCAGGGCAGTGGGAGCTCCATAAGTGTATCTTGTCAGCTACACCCAAACAGAAAGAGAATTGAAACCTATTGCTAAAATTTAAAAAAAATTAGACATTTTAGTTACATACATCTGTAATAAATGAAAGTCACACACACGGCAAGATACCTCTCTACAATATGGTTCGTTTTGAAAGCTACAAGAAAATGTACTACTATATACTGTATACACATTTGCCTTCCTCCTTAAAAGCTGAATAATAAGCAAGGACCACCCCAAACTCAGGAAGCAACCAAAATCTGTTTGCAAACAGCACAACTAACATAAAATGGTAAATGTCCAATTAGTTTACAACTACCTGGGAAGTTGCCTAGTAGGATAGCCCAATAACAATGCACAACATACATAAAATGTTTGCTCTCAGTTCAGTCACAGCTATATAATGTGATACTTGTTTCAATAAAATTATAAGAAACCGGTTTCTCAGTTGGTCAATACCCCTGACTATATCCTCTTTGCACAAGACTTGTGAAGGTCAGAAGGCATAGGGAATGACTCAAAAGCAATTTTGGCAAACCATTTCCCTACTGATGTGCTGTTTTCTAGCAGTCAATAAGTAAACATTGAAAAATGTAATGACAAACCACCTCCACATCACGTTGTTACCTTTTCTTTCACTGCCTCCTTCAGCTACTCTATTCAGCACCATGAGCTAAAGTAATACCAGGTGTTTCTGGGTACAGGAGCATGTGATTCAGTATATGTGTCAACACTGTCACATGGTCCCTAGTTCTTTGTATAGTACTATTCATTGTACACAATACTTTCCATTACTACCACTGGCTAAACAAGTTGATGGGAAGCAAAAAGAAGGTAGGTATATGCTTCAGAGGAAAGCTTAATTAAAGTGACCCTGGCACATTTCCCTGCATAGGCGAAGCACAGGTTCACTTTAAGGTCTCTCAGTGTTACTCATTACTAATCAGCTTTTTGCACTTTCTGTCAACTCACAGGTAGCAGTCACTAACACAGACAAAAGCTGTATTAAAATGGACTGAGGAAGCTAAACTCTTAATAATTTGCCAGTGGAAACAGCAATGAGGGAGAAAAAACAGGATGTATTTTTTTCTGCTGCTGACTTATAAGTATAAGCTTTGTCTAAGAAACTTCTGTTAGGGGATTAAAAGGTTACATTTCATACAGTGGAAAATGGCAGAAGAGAAGACAACTTACCAGTGAAACCAGATGGGAAAAATATATTATAAAACACACACTGACATTGATGTTTAGGGAAAATCAATAGGTTTCATCCTTATTTATTTATTTTGTTTACTTTTCAGATGATGTACAACTTTAATGTTGAATGTTGAAAAAAATTGAATGCACTGAAATACATATATGTTAACATTTGTACCTGCCAAAAGAGCTTTTTTTGTCAACTTTATGGCACCCCTAACAGATAAATGAGCTATGCCAGTGATCTCACTTTTCTCCATGTTGTTAAAAAATACTGCATATAAAAACAGTGCCACAGTACTGAGCAGGTAGCGTGGGATGCCTCAGTGTGCAAAGTCTAAGGGCCAGCTGGAGACTAAGGGCCAGAACTCCTGATGGTGGAGATGGGTTTCACTGCATGCCGAGTCTAGGAAGCAGTCTTACCAGCAAATTACACTCCATAGCTCTGTAACCCCTAGGTTCACCCTACTCAGCAGACAGTGGATGAAAATACCAGAAGACAAAGGTTGAAGATACCAGGAGATAAGCCAAAAGTCAGCGCATAGGAAATAGAAGAAAGAGGGCAATAGATGACAGCACTATAAAGGTACTAGGGAAAAGGGGCTAGCTAGTAATGGCAATGATTGGGAAGTAAGCTGCACAGTTTAAATAAGGTGAGCATTGGGAAAGAACCACTAGATTGGCCACAAACTAACCGTACTGATTGGCTGATGAGCTGCTATAATCAGCAGATGAGATTGGACAATGCCTAAAGCTCTCAGACCAGTGCAGAAGTAAAGTAAGATAATAGCACATGTTAAGGTGCCCACACACCTTGCTATAATTGTATGATAATCGCGGGAAATCCCGCGATCGTACGATTATCGCAAGGTGTATGCAAGCCATGCGAACTCTGCTACTGTAAGGTCGCACAACTTTTATCTTAGGAACATGTTCGAAAACCATGTGTCCGAATGGATGCGGTATATTGATGATATCTTCCTGATATGGAATGGTAGTGACCTTGAATTCAATGCATTTGTGTGTTTTCTCAATGGTTTATTCCCTGGGATTGTCTTTAATCCCACAATCTCGACACGGGAAATACCATTTCTCGATGTTCTGCTACATATGGGTGAGGGCAAGATCAGCACATCGGTATACTCCAAACCCACCGATAGGAACACACTCCTACGGTATGACAGTGCTCATCCTCCTCACCTTAAAAATAATCTTCCGGTATCACAGTTCCTGAGGGTGATGAGGATATGTTCTGACCCCGATAACTGCACACAGCAACTGAATAACATGTCTGACCGCTTCATAGAAAGGGGTTACCCCAGATCCATAGTGGATTCTGCCCTCACGAAGGCCACTGAGATCTTCTATGGGGGCAGCAAGGTGCGCCCCACTGAGGATAGGCTTCCATTTGTGCATACTTTTACGTTGGCTAATAAAGCGATCCATAAAGCCACTCGGTCCAACTTAAATATCCTACAAGCAGATAAAAGCATCACACAGGCTGCCAAAAACAGACCACTGCATGTACACAAACAAAGCAATGCCTTACGCAGCCTCCTGATTCAAGCGGACCCTAGGTCCAAATACGCTAAAAAACAGGTGACTCTGTCCAGTAAACTGGGGTGCTTCAAGTGTTTTCATTGCAACATTTGCAACTCGATCATCTGTGGCGGACATTTCTCACACCGTTACACGGGTAAGAAATACAATATACGTGGCTACTATAATTGCGACACAGAGTTTTGCGTGTATCTACTTAAATGCCCTTGTTCATTGGTGTATATTGGCAAAACCATCGGACCGTTTAAGCGTCGCTTCCAAAAGCACAGAAGCAACATTAGGGTCACTGCTGCTAAACACCTTAAAGGCGAGGAACTGGACGTTAATAAACCGGTTGCAATCCACTTTGTGAAAATGAAGCATCAAATTCACGAACTTAGAGGCATGGTTGTGGAACATGTTCACATGCATCCCAGGGGTGGTGACAGGGCAAAACAACTTCTCAGGAGAGAAGCCTTTTGGATCTATACGCTGGATTGCGTCCAACCAAGGGGCCTAAATTCCAATCTTGCACTCACGTGCTTTTTGGATGACAGGTAAAACCCTGATTGGATTTCTCTACTGACTACGCTATGGGTAACTGTTTTAGTTTGTCCTTCTCTTCCTTTACTTATGGAAACGATAGGATTTATATCTATCAATTGTGGTTCTTCAGTGGGCCTTGGAACGCACTGGCAGCTCTGGGCGACCTTTTATCTCACTTCCTTCTGTTTGCTCTGTCCCCCGGATGGTACCTACAACAATGTTGTGTGTACCGTACTGCTTACCCATCCCTTTCCCCCTCCCCCCACAACTACACCCCCCTACACCACCTCTCCCACACGCCCGACTACTTGCTCCTCAAGGTCTTGGGGCGTGTTGCGTTTACCTTTTTTCTGCATGCTCATAAATTTTCATGAGGACCAAATAGGGATGTTTCCAGATTGTTATCAATGTATATGCAATAATGTTATTGTCCTTAATGTTGGACATATGGGATCTACGGTCTTCTATACTGTTTTACATTCCCCTGTGTGCTTGACACCATAACTTTTGGCTCAAATGTATTCTTTTGTGCGATTATATATCAATACAACGTTAAATGATGTGTCCCTATATGAATATGCTTCACATGTTTACTCCTGTGGGCTTATATGTGTTCCATCAATGTCAGCATAATCTTATCCTAATGTGGATTGTTAATGGGGAATGTCTTTTGCCTGCATTGTCTGCACTATCAGATTGTGCTTATGACTGCAGTTCGCCACTTGTCCACTGTGCATGCCAGCGTCCTGTACCCTAGGCAACCAGCTGATGTTACTTCCAGCTGACGGCCATATCATTACAACTCACTGTGTGCATTAGTGGATTACAGGTGAGCCTCATTTGAGTGCAGAATGGCGGGAAAATGCGGTATTCCAGCTGCAACTGGTGGGAGTGGTCTGTTTTTAATATGCACTGGTATGTCTATTTAAAGGTGATGGTTTGCTTTACTGTGTCATTCTGAGCCTGATGAAGGGGTACTGCTGAGACCCCGAAAGCGCTTGTATTGGATGGCGATTTGTCAATAAAGGATTTTTGCTTCAAAACTTTTGGTGTGCTGGTGACAATCCTTTCTAGATCCGCCTGCAATATTAGTCGCCCATAATACTCTGTGCCTACTAGCACATTATGGGAAACACGTGCTGGGGATCCACTATTCCCATGTTTAAGTTGGCAGTTTACTACCACTTTAATTTATATTGCTGATTTGACAGTGAATGAGCATTTGACAATGATGAGATTCTCTTTGTGATCAAACGGTTCTTTTTGCCAGTTATCAAGTTATCAGTGTTAGGTCTGGCAGCACTGTTCAATACAGAAAAACTTGCTTGTGTCATACTGCAAGCCCTACCTAATAATAAAGAAATATTTGGTTACTTATACTAGTTGTATTTAAAAATATAGATAATGATTTTAATGAATTTATAACCAGATAAGATTGTGATCTGATTAGAGGCAAACTTTAACATACATTGTAAATTGATCATTGAATATATTTTCTGTTGAGTTAGCAGTAACCCTGATGTGATACAGCTATCCTTTGAATGCTAAATCATTTTCCATTTTCTTTGACTGTAAACAAAGCAGTCCCATGACTGCTGCTTTACTAGGGGAAGCCCAGCATAGGACTAATGTGTCCTCAGTCATGAGCACTGGGCACTGTCTTGGGGAACCCTGTGTCACATTTCAACACAAAGTTCCCACAAGAATTTGGTGGCCATCTTGGCACACAGGACAGCCCTTTATATCTTTTACTGTGTCAATGCCGGAGCCCCATTTCAGTCAGGGATTAATAAGACAGGTCCTGAAGGAAGTATCCCCCTTTACTTGGGAAATGGTGGAATATTGCAATATTCTGGATGACAATTTACTAAGCATAAAGGAACGTTTGCAAGAAAGGAGGGGTAATAAAAAAGCTTTACAATATTTATAGAGGATTTTCCTTCTTGGGAGACTGGTTTACTTCAAAGAATAAAGAAGGCACTGCACCGGGTTCTATTGCTTTTAAAGTGAAGACTTTAGACTGTGTTTGCAACTGTTGTTAATTTGCCTTGCCATTCTGTAGGTGGAACTGTACAACCTGATTGTCTTATTGCATTGTTCATGTTTCTGGGATAAACGTTTACTATCAAATACAAACTGGTGGTGTGGCATCCTTCTTTGGCACCCTTTTTGGGGTACCAAAAATAAGTACTAACTTATTTTTCAGCAAATAACTAAAATGATTAATATACAAAAATCAAAAGTCCAAATAAAGTTCACACATTTTATTGCACTTTAAGCAAAGTGAAAGTGATAATATTGTGCTGTGAATAAGACAAATGCATCTGCACTCAAGACCAGTGACAACAGAGAGAAAAATGTATTTTTTAGTCAGCTAAAAGCGGATCAAAATCTCTTGTGCAACAAGGCCATGTATGTTTAGTCAGCATTCAGAGAAATATTGCAGGAAGTACCAATCTTTGATTCTCTTGATAATAGTAAGGCCATTGTGTTAGCAGAGGAATGAAACAGTGCTCATTGCTTAAAAATAAATAGAAAATATAATCAATGTTGTAGCTAGGTATACAAGTAAAAAGCAGTCATTAAGAGAATACAGTGTGCCTTCTTTTTGTTTTTTAATCCAGTTTGTATACCTGTGTACTAACCCTAATCTTCTACTAATATGATTGTGCTATATATATATTGTTTACTAAAGGCAAATAGGCTGCTCACTTTGCAAGGGATTTGCACTCAGCAAAGTAAAGGTATATAGTATAATATAGTATAATGAATGAGGGGGAAGCTCTGCTGACTTTCACACAATCATGTTCAAGTAAAACCACCTTCAATAGGCTATGGAAAACTTCATCTGCAACATGTAAATTCCCTTGCAAAGTGAGCAGCCTATTTGCCTTTGGTAAATCAACCCCATTGTGTACTTTTGTGACACCACTAAATACGGAATGCAAGTAATGGGATACTCATTTATGCTATCGGTCTGCTCACCATGCTGTATTTTTTAACTTGATGATCAAGCTGTAAAAAAGGGGTTTACCTAAACTTGGTAAAAGAAGAATCCACTATCTTTAAATAAATTTACCTACACAAACTATAAACTATTTACTAACCATTACTACAAAAGCCATTTTGTAATGCTATATTGGTAAAATTATTTTTTTTATTTCATCAGTGCCCAGCTATGATTTCTCTCCCTGGCCAACAATATTCTGTTTCCAGGTATAGAGATATCTTGCAATAAAGCTCTTGGCTTTCCCAGTTGTCTACTCAGACTTAAAAGCCAATTTCTAGGAATCTCCAGCAACAGTTTCCTGTTTGTTGAGATACTTCATGCACATATAAAGGAATTTGTGAGCTGCACGATTGAAACGTATGGCGTTTCTAAGTTAAGCAATCTGGTAAAGTCAGTGGAAGGAGGTAGGAGGTTGTAGCAGGTTATTATTTGGTGTAGCACTATGTTGATAACCCAGTATTTTGTGGCATTAAGTACAGATAGAGTCTTTTTCCCATAGTAAATGCTGTGAAAACAGTCAATTGAATAAGGTGCATAAAAGGTGATGCTGTATACTTGCAGTTTATGAGGATTCGGTCCCACAGTGCCACCCAGAGGCTATTCAATGAAGTGCTGGTTTTCCCTATGCAAAGGGATTCCTTGCTGAGGATGTCACTGGAAGGAGTTTCAGCAAGCCTGGGTTGAGTGGGAGGAAGTGGCTGCTGAGGCCAGATACAAGGGGCACTCGTCCGGCCCAATAGTAATAGGTTTGGTGTGGAGACTAGGAGGTCCTTGCCTGGCGTCCTACACACTGCACGAACACCAGGCAAGTGAACCCATCGGCTTTAAGTAGAGGAAGGGGGAGGAGCCACCTGACGTCTTTGCTGATGATGTCGCTGGTTCCTCGACGGAGCCGAGGGAAGACCCAGAACCACAGGAGGGATCAGTCTGTTACACCTCCAGGCAACAGCATCACAAGCCTAACGACACATCCACAATTGGAGTCTATGTCTAACCCCCAGAAGTGAGTGTAAGACAGTCTATGCTCCTATACTCCTTGCCCATTCACACCCAAATCACTGAGCTAGGTCTCTCTCATTTTGTTTCTTCAAGAAATGTACACTGACCACCAATGTAAAGGAGGTATTTACAGTGACCACCAATGTAACGTGGGTATTTACAGGGGTAATTGACCACCAATGTAACAGAGATATTTAAACTAAATGCCAATGTAACAGAGAAATTTAGACTGACCACCAATATAACAGAGAAATGTACATGGACCCCTCCCACTCTGCTAACCTCTACACCACAAACCGTTCTCCCACCTCCCCCAAAATATAATAATATATTCATTCAACTCTATGTGCTGCATTCCATTGTGATGCATTGCCAAGCATTGTAATATGCTTTCTTACTTTAATTACTCTTAATTAGTCTGTGTGCATGTAGGGTTTTTTTCAGATTTTTTCTTAACATTTTGTCTTGCAGATTTTTTTCTTAACATTTTGCTAAAACCTTTGTGTATCAGTACTGCTAAAACCATAGAAGGGGGTAGGTCCTCTAAGCTTGTCCTGAATATTTAAATATTAGTGCATCAAAAAAGTATAATGGACTGTGTTTTGTCCTCACTACACATTACCCTGTGGCCTTTATAGCCCGACATGAAGCTAAACCCTCCTTTTCTGCAATAAGCCAGATGAAATGATGACATCTTGAAGCTTTATTACCAAAACAGGGTGGGTGAAACTGGTAAAAGAAGAACATGAAACATACAATCAATACATGAAATATGCAAATACAGTATTAGCTCACAAATATAAAGGGAAACAAGTCTGTCCCTACCAGCGATGGTGCCTAGAGCGATTTGGGTATTTTCGGCACAGGTGCTCAGGATGGCACTGAATCATTCTATCCTCTGTTCCAAGAAGGAGTCTGAGGTCCCAGAGTGCACCTGTCCTTCTTCGACTGGAAGTTGCTGGGAACATATAATAGAAAAATAATCTGCTCTGCTGTAAATAGAGCTATATACTCTCCAGCACCATCTTGTGGCCCATTTTAAGATAGCAGGTAGGCAAGGTAGACTGTGCTCAACTCTAAAATTAACCAATAAAACCGCGGTTAAGTGTAATAATAAAATAATCGGTATCAGCTGTAACGCTACCAAGTAAATTACTATCAAATGATGAATGTCAATGCACTGTGCTAAACCTTAAAAACTTCAAACCTCAAATATATAAAGTGTTGATGTACAATATCAAAATCAGTGTGCATATAAAACAATCATTGTCATATAAATATAATAACTCATGTGCCAACAAGCACCCAACTATGCAATACTCATACAGTGCAATAAAGTGCAAAAAAAGTCCACAGTATAAAATATTTATAATGTGTTAAAACTTCTCAAAGTCCAATGGACTCTCCTTCTCCCAATAAGTTAATTCTTTAAAGTGTATACAGTGTATATAGATATAACATAGTGCTTTATTCTGTTTGGAATTGGAACTATGAGATATTGAAGCTGAAAGAGAGGAGAGAAGTGAGCGTCGTCTCACCCTATGGAGATCTAACTGAAAGGAAGAAACATCAGTGACAAAGCATTTATTACTTATCCCATTTAGGGTAACCCTATAATTCTGGTGAGTGCAGTTTCAAAAGGCTGTGTTTGGATCATGGTGGATTGCAGAAATTAACCAGCATGCCAAAAAAAAACTAATTTCAATGGCCTCAAGTATAGAACATATAGAGTGGGGTCCAAAAAACTATTTCTGCACTCAAACACTCAGGCTAAAGTAGTAGAAGGAGTCTGCTGCATGTCAAACACCATAGCTGATGCATTTTGTCTGGGGAATAGCTGCTTCTATAGTGACATACAGAGTTTTGGATTTCTCTAGTTTATATACAACCATAAAAACCTGGAAGATACGCTCTCTTCCACATTTTATTCCAAGCTAAAAATGGAAATAAAAAATAATAATTGTTCTGGAATTCTACTTTAACATTTAGTTTAAGCACAATGAAATTCCATCTGCTTTCATGCCTAGTTGTTTGTCTAGACTTTATATGACCTCTCTCTTCCCCGTCTATCTTACCAGACAGATGTTTTAGTTGGCACTGGTAATCAGTAGGTCACAACTCTTTAATAGCGGTTTTCTTTTACTATAGATAGAAAACAGTTGTTTACATTTTTGACATGCATTTTGCTGGGACCCTCGGGATAATCTAAATGCATTTGTCAGATGTTGCACAAAAGCTTTTTGCTACATAACACGATACAAAAATTGTCCCTGACAAGTGGCTAATAATTTCACATCCACTCTCCCCAATGTTGCAATAAACAGTCTTTGACAGCATAACCAGTTCCTCAAATTTACAAGACAATGTGCCTTAGGCTAGACGATTATCAGAAACAAAGCAAATGTCACTGCTGTGCCACAGCTGAGAATACAGTTTTATGTTAATTTACTGAAGGCTTAATAAAGATTTGTGTACATTGCTTCAGCATATTGCACATGATACATAGTCACATTTAAGGTCTGTGCTGTACAAAGGTACAGTGTAGAAAATCCAGTCTGTGGTTATTAGAGATTGGGACTGTGTTTAAATATTTTCTCTGCTTCGGTAATATATATTTCTCAAACTAATATTGTATTGTTAAAGAGCAAAATCTTAAATGCAAATAATATATAAAACATAACTTCCTGAAACCGCTTGTCACTTTAAGGGGGTTATTCACAAAGCTGCCCGAAGGCAGCTGAGTGAATAGCCCAGCCGAAGTGAAGTGAGCCGAACACCGTTCGGCTATTCACTTCAGTCCCGTACGGATGATTACAGCCATACATCGGCTAAAATCAGCCATACATCGCCTGGCTTTGGTCAGCTGAACATACTGGATCGGCTGAGCCGAAGCTCTCTGGCAGCTCACTAGCTGCCGCCCCCACCCCCCATTTCTCATAGGGGCCGAATGGCAGTAAGTGAATAGCTGAATGCCACCGGGCGGCATTCGGCTCTGCTATTCATGCTCGGTACATCTGTGGTACTTCAAATGTAAAAAAAATATGAAAATTAAAAAATAAATACAAATTAAAAAAAGAAAAAAATAATTTTAAAAAAGGCAGCACGCCGATCCAACGACATGCAATGGACTCCCGCTGCATAAAGAAGCATCTGACTTCAAAAATAAAAAATTAGTGGATCTAGCGACAGCTAGCTCCGTCCAACTGTTTCCTATTGGCCGGCACCTGCCAGAGTCTTCTAACAGGTCCCGTCCAATGAATAACAACTAGGTGGAGCCGCCTGTGATGGCACGGCCGGCTCCGCCCAGTTGTTATTGTTTAATGACAGATCAGCCTCCCCAGGTCATTTGGGGACATTGATCTGTCATTACAACTGGGCGAAGCAATCTGGGAGATCATGGCTCGCTTCGCCCAGCTGCCATTTGCATGGCAATCGGTCAGCTTTGGATGATCTTTCTCCACGCTTCGGCTACCACTTCGGCTCAGTTGAGCCGAAGCATATGGATCTCGGGACTGGCGGCAACAGTGGTGGGGGGGTGCACACCCGCAGTTACTACAAGCGATCGGGCATCTCTAGAGATGCCTGATCCCTTGAATGTAAACAGCCATCGCTGGCTGTTTACATATCTGACAGTTTCCCCACTCGTGTGCGCGCTGAGTGCCACTATTTCAACTTCCTACTCCTTAACCACCTCCTGTCCATGGCCATTCCTGAACAGCCAGACAGGAGCCTTATAGGAGGGGCAGGATGTCTTAAGACACCTTCGCGCTCCTATAAGGCTCATGTCTGGCTGTTCAGGAATGGCCATGGACAGGAGGTGGTTAAGGAGTAGGAAGTTGAAATAGTGGCAACTGACATGGTGGGATCTCCCTCTAAAAATTAAGGAGTGCTAATAAAGTGAGAAACATTTTAATGGAAGAAATTAAATTTAGTTTTACATGACTTTAATGGAAATATGTGTAAAGAATAGGTCAAGGCAACTGGACTTGCTGTAATGGGAATGATGCACAAATGCTAATGTGCATTATGTTTATGGAATGTTTGTAATATATTGATACCCCCAAAAAATATATATTTAAAAAAGAAAAAAATCTCCTTTACTGGTATATTAATTGTTACATCAGCAATTCAATCAACTCCATAATATGGGGATATCCAGTACTCTATGTAGTCTAACATGTGCAATACTGTAAAGGCCTATCTCCAGAAAAAAAAAACTACCTTCACAGTGAGGGTACCTCCACACTACAAGGATGTTTACCAAAGTAGTGTATATACTGTAGGGTATACACTGTTATATTTTATTTACTCAACCTGTGGGCTGAATGAAGAAAATATAGCAGATTCCTTTATCCACGCCAAGCACACTGATCCCCTCTCCCTCGATTCACTCTCCCTATAGCCCTGCATTCTCCCTGAGGATACTGAGGAACAGTCCACAAGTCAGAACGGAGGGGAGAAAGATGAGCGCCAACTGCAGGGGGAATGAGGGTAAGGTAAGTAAATAACATTTACACAGTTCCTTTAGACATGTTTTGAGATGACTCCCTGTTTATATGCTCTGTCAAAAAAATTCTGTTTTCTTTAGGACATCTACTTTTTTGAAAATTGCACTCAGTATAGAGCCAGGTTAGGTCCCAATCTCTGTAGTTCATTACATGTTGAGAAGTGAGCACACACAGAAGCAAAAAACTACACGTGCTTAGTAGCTAGGAGCAAGATATAATAAAATACAAAATAAAATATATGTAAAACTCACCAGGACTGTTTTAAATAAAATATGATTGGCTGTTTAATATAGGCCTTACAGAACATAGGATCCACCAAATTATAAAAATAATGCTCAAGTTTATGAGTGTGACTGTAAAAGAGCTTATCTTTTAGAACACTGGCAATCTGAGAAGCCAAGGGGTTGTCTACCTTTGTTTATCAGATTCCCACCGCCCTCAATGCATTACACATTTTTATTGGTCCATTTCACTAATATAAACACAATCGATGTCCATGTGGATCTTCAGATTCCTTCTTGCTCTCACTGGTTACCCCTGCTGACTCCTTTATCACAAATTTGTCCTGCAGCGAGGTAAGGTTCAGGAGGATCAACCACTGAGCTTACCAAAGGACCTTAAAGTGAACCTTCACCCCTTTGACTAAAAATCACATCAGCATACAGCTCTGCATAAAGTTAGTGTAAAATCCCACGCCGCTGAGTAATGTGCAGCAAAACTAAAGTAAACTTGTTACTTAAAATACTAAAATAAATAGTGTCACGCTATTTCAAAATATCAGAATGATGATCACTCACTACATACAACTGCAGTACACCAAAAAGTAATGTGAAAAAGGGATCAATTTCATAGGCCTAAGGTTTAGGTTAGATTATCTTAAGGATGTAAATCGAAGAAGTAGACTAAAAGTCGGACAAGAGGTTGTCATGAGATGTTATTCATGACTTTCTTTATGGGTTGTCCATAGCTTAGGTCAGAGGGTATCTTTCTGCTTTGTCTTTAGAAAATAGTATAATTAATAGTATAATTAAATGAAATGTTCCAAAATTTTATATAGAACAATAGTGCCTCCTGGTGGTGATTGTGAGGGAAAGGTATATGGCAAAAAGGATATATCTGACGTCATGGTTCACGTCAATAATCACGTGGAAGACCAAACCAAACCCACAACCCAGGGGGAGATATAAGTGAGTAGTAAGGTCCAAGTTCCGAAGAAGATACAGGAGTAAGCAAATACATTCCAAGGGTATAGGTCGGAAGCTGAGGACGGCTGTCTAAGGAAACTGAACTAAAGAGAACCTGGCCATCCCTGGTTTCTGACTTCTTCCAAACAACTAATTTGAAATTGCTGGTAAAGTATACTTTCTATATCTGTATATTAGGCAATTCCTTAGACACACACACACACACACACACACACACATATATATATATA
>NW_017308768.1:6809-13748 GCF_000935625.1 Nanorana parkeri | reverse complement strand
TAGGATCTAGATTGATTTGAGATAATTTTTAACTGCAGTAATTTCAGTTTCTAGTCAATGGTCTAGTCTGATATATATTGAATTAAACTGGTGGACATTTTTCTCTACTTTTATTGCCAGCCCTGTGCATGATGGGATAAATATTGCCCATGAGCTGTAAAAAGTTTGAGTTTGTGAATATCTGTGCTGGGAGAAGTCACTTGTCAACTCTGAACCTTTTGGTTTCTTATTCTGTGAGATACTGAGAAGATACCCATTGCATATAAAAAGTCATTTTTATTTTGGTTACATTTATATTTTGAACAATATCCTGTGGTTACATTTTATGCATTACCTGTGATATCAAATTAATTGTTATTATCTGATCCATATTCTTTGTTTGTCACCGATTATATTTTATTATTATTCTGCACTGATTTTTAATTAATAAATATTTATATTTTGTATACTTTTGTATTCCTCTTGTCTTCAAAGTCAGCGTAAATTTTGATTATGGAAATACGTTGAGAATCTCGTTAAATATAGATTCTTATTTTTTTCCATAAACAGAAGGCTGTATATCAGAGCAGTATAAACATTCTGACATATTTGGAGGCCCTGCACCGAGATTTGCCTAACTTTAAACAAAGGATATAATTGTGCAAAATATAGATATTTTGTTGCCATTTTCATTAATAGGTTATTGCGGTTGTTAATTGCAATATTGAAAATGTCTGAAATCAACAGTGTTGGTAGTGGATCAGGTCAGTCTGGCGCAGAATCCGAGACTGGTATGCGTAATACAGAGACCAGAGAGCGGGTCAAATATCATGTAATGTCTTTTGTTAGAGAAAGATTGGATGTCAAAGAGGATATTAATGAGTGGGTAGCTGGAATGAAAAGTAGAATTGCAGAATATGTAATGGATATTTGGTCTGATGAGTCATATGTTACTGGATATCTCTGTCACATAGCTGAAGCTAAAACAAAGAAAGATGAAGATCTGCTGGTACGTAAATCGTGGCCAAAATTTCTTTACGTAATATGTGAATTGGCGGAAAAATTAAAAAAAGCAAAATATGAAATCGGGCGAAGGGCTGATAATGTTAAAGAGTTACGAGAAGCCCTGCTTAAGATTGAAATTGAATCTGAAAAGGTTTCTAATGAGATGGGACAATTGTCAGCCCAAATGTCGGGTTATAGTGATAGAGATATTCAGAATAGAGATTTGATCAGTGCTCTTAAAAGGGATCTGGATCAAATCTCTAAAGAATCATCAGAATATGAACGGTCAAAATTGGCTCTAGAAGAAGAATGTCAAAAGTTGTTTACTGCCAATAGAAAACTACAGGAGGAGTTGGACAGCCAGAATCTGGCATATCTGCAGTCTGTGCAGGAAAAACAGGCCAGCAGCGCAAAGGTTAAACCTTCTGGTTGGGAGGGGGTAAATGTCATTGAAACTGTTAGCCGCTCACACCCAGACTTTTGGTCTGTTAAACCTAACATTGTAAGCCGAACCATAAAAGAGAAGGTGTCAGATGTTGAAAGTGATTTCAGTGTCCCCTCAGAGGAAGAAGAACATTGTTTTACTAAGGAACGTTCTCTTCCTAAATTAAAACCCATCTCACCTCATAAGCACTTCAAAAGTAAGTCCCACAGGAGTGAGAGGAGAGTCTATCAGCCTGTGTTTGATACGAAAAAAGTCATTAAGTTCTTAAAAGAAACTGTGGGTCTATTTACTAAGAAAGAATCGCCTTCTGTAATTAATCATATAGAAACTTATGAGGAGGCGATGATGACCCTAAATTTAAGAAGTGACAAACAGAAAATTGAATTCATTTCATGGGTGTTTGAGCCCATGCACAGGTACTTCTTTACTTCCCTACGTGATATTGGTATGAATACCTGGTCTGAGGTCGTCTCAGAAATAAAGACAGAATTTGGTCCCTATCGGTCAGCTACTGCTGCCAGGAGAGCCATTTTTACTTTGAAATGTCGGCCGAATCAGAGTCCCAGGGAATTTTTCTGCTGTTCACCGAGCCAAATATCTGCATGCTGATATAAAATCATGTTACATTCATAAGCTGATATGAAATAATCTGACATTCACTAGCTAAACAAACACATTTTTATTTTACTTATTATTTTTTTTCCACTTTCTGGGCACAGATGATGTAATTGTGTCCAAACATAGCATTCTGGGAAGATTAAATCAGCAGTGTATTGCTGAAAAATATCATCTGCAATCTCATGAGATCTCAGGGAAAGGCATCGTCCTCCTCTGAGATGATGTGCATTGTCAGAAGTCCTAGTCACATGTGCCAAAGTTCCAGGAGGTAAAGGGAAATCTAATAACCTGCCCTTAGTTAAAATGGCCACTGTCAGAAGTCTGGGGAAGAAAAGCAAAATAAGGTATGCAAAAAATAACAAACCTGCAATTATCTAGAAGTATCTGTTTGTAGAGTGTCATTACTAAACATTTGTAAAGGTGGCTTTGTTAATATTTTGGAGATATGGGTAAAGTTCCTCTTTAAGACCAACACTCTGTGAAGTGGCAGTTTTAGAAGGGACTTTTGTTGGCTTTTTTTTACCAGAACAGTGTTTGACAGTAAGAACTACATGAGAGGAAAGTATTTGCTATCTTCTTTGCAGGTAACAGTTTAATTTCCATATGGATTTCAGCAACATTGTCGTTTTAACACATTGAATAGAGGTAAAACATTTTTTTAAAGAAATATTATATAATATTATATAACAATGGAAAACATTTATTTCTCATTAAACATTATTTTATCTCTTTAATAAGTATTTTATCTTAAACTTTAAAGGTTCTATTTCTACTCCTCTCAAAAGATCCTTCATCACAGTTATTGTCAGTCATAAGATAACAGTAAGTGATTCCCTTGAGATAATGATTCACATGTACATAAAATGTACAGCAAAAATGCACACAATGAAGCATTGTTGGCCACATATTCCACTAAAATGTGGGAAAATATAAGCGCATGTAACTATAAAAATTATCAGTTTTTTTTTGTTTTCTGCAAAACATAACCTTACCTAAAAAAAACTATACAGTAAATGCAATTTTTGTGTGTTTTCTTCTTCCTAAAATGTCCTGTCTAAGCATATCTGTACCAGGGGAACAAAAACTTCAAAGACAGATAGCTTGATGGACTGCTTTGTTCCAGCTGTAATTGTACTACCACACCCACAATAATGTATGAGGGTACATATTGTAAGGTTTGCATGCTATCTGATATTTATCTATATAACAAGTAGGTTAACAGAAATGAGCCAAAATGGGAGTTTTTATTTCCCTGAAATTGTGGGAAAAATCTGGGGTTTTTGTTGAAATTTAGATATTTGTCACATACTTGATTTGAGACTGAATGCTTGAGGAGGCTTCTCTTGCACCTCATGTCCCGAGGACTCTGGGTTTGGGAACAAAGTCTAAGTAGACAGCGAGTGGCACGGGTGCCAGTGGTGATAACAGCATGCAAGCTGAAATCCAGGTGCTGTAGTAGAACCGGGCAGAATCCGAAATCCAGGTCAACGAGCCAAGATCCCACCAATCGGGCAGGTACAGTACAGAGGGATGAGGCAAAGGCAATGTCCATTAAACAATCCAAGGTCAGTGGCAGGCGACAGGCAAGAATGGTCAAGGCAGATCCGGGTCAAATTAAAACAGGCAGATAAATCACAGGACACAGGAACACAGGAGAGCTGAAGACAATCCAGCAATATGGAGGCATGCAGGCTGAGCTTATATAGTGGGAATGATTAGGTCAGTGTGTCACTTCCTGTGTGCTTTTTCGTGGCCTGTCCATGGCGCGCGCATGTGCAGAAGTGCGCGTGTCCCAATGGTACGGAAAACGGGACCTTGTGCATGTGCAGCAGCAGGGGGTTGCTGACAATAATTTTGTGAAATGCATTGGAGTCATGGAGAAAGTAAAATTAAAGGTGTTTTCTGGTGTTTATAAAGGGTGCAATGGGCTTGAAATGATTTCTGAGGGTTATAGAAGCTCGTTTAATATATCCTGGACCTGTTCTTGTGCCAAAAACATCACCTTATTGACCTCATCACATTTAAAAAAAAAATTCACAGAAAGAAAAAGCAGGCACTAAATAAAAAAAGTGACAACACGGAACTAACAATAAAAACACATACAAAGAACACTACATTAAATAAACAAAACTATTGTAAACACACAAAAACCCTGCTTCTGCATAAAGGAAAAAAAACAGCAAAATGAGAAAACAAAGCAGAATTTCACCTAAGTAGCTCAATGAATTAAATTGAGAGTTTGACATGGTGAAATGTTTCCAAAATCACTCACCTTGCAGGCAAATGCTTAAACGGCCTTCTTTTACTGATTTCTGCATCTCAACATTTTAAACAACATTTTTATTTTTAATTGGATTGATGTAATTCATTTCAATTAAGATATATTGACCTATATTATTAGTTCTAAACTCTGTAGTCTTAATAAATGGAGCTTAAAGTTTTGTTCAGATGCTCTCGAAAATGATTCCAATACTCGAGCGGGTTTTCTCCTGAACCGAAGGGGTCCTGGTGCCGAAGCTAGCCGAAGGATCGGCCGAAGCTACGGCCAGATCCTTCGGCAGCTTTGTGAATAGACCCCAATGTATTTCTCAAAGCAAATAAAAAAAAAAGAATAAAAAAGTATTAGTTAACTAAAGGCAAGGAACTCTTTATCTCACAGTCTTTTTTGCTTGCAGCATAATGGGTTTTGGGCATTTTTATAAGGACATAGAAGAAAAAGCAATCCAAATGCAATAAAACCATATTTTTTCATGGATGTTTACTTATGCACAAAGGCAAATGCTGTTAAGCCTTGGGCTAACATTGTGAGGGTGGAAGCATATGAGAGCATTCCACATGCATTTATCAGTTAAACTTGTACTATTCACTGCTGAATTCTTCCCGGCAATATTTCATATACACAAAAAGTGAAAATTGTAAAAGTGGTAGCAATTGAATCATTTGTGGTCCAGATTAAAGATGACTACTAAAAGACTGAGGATTTCATTCTGAAAATGAATATGTCCTATAACTAAGGCACTTATTTAAATTACCTTTTAAAAAGAAGTAAAATAGTGATTAGCAGAACATAATTCAAATATAGAGGGTTATTCACTCGACCGAGCAGACGTGAACTGAACCGAACAAAGTTTGGCTATTCACTTGGCTCTGTATGACTGATTTCAGCCATACGTTGGCTAAAATCAGCCATGCACTGGCTGGCTTTGGATTGCTTGCTCTGCATGTTCAGCTGAGCCGAAGTGCAGAAGTCATTCGACTCAGTCGATCCAACATCCCGAACCTCCGGCAGTTCACTAGCTGCCGTTCACCCCTATTCTCATAGGAGCAGAATGCCAGTGAGTTAATAGCTGAATGCCTCTGAGTGGCATTTGGCTCAGCTATTCTGCTTGCCACCTGTGAGGTAGTGAGTAGAATAAAAAAAAATTAAAAAGAAAAGAATGTTAAAATATTATTTAAGATTAGAATGCTAGCTCCCGGGGGCATGGCCGGATGGTGAGCTGATCGGTCGTAGAGAAGTGGAGCTCTGGCAATAGATCGTGTCCAAGGCACCAGCAACGTTCATTACCGATCGCCGCAACATACCACTGTCTGTCTCTGACTCAGCTGAAGTCCCGCTGGAGATGGGGAAACGGCCGAAAAAGTCCGGTCCGCGGAGATTGACAGATTTCTTCTCCGCGGCCGGCCCCTCACGCAGACAAGATGGCGCCGTTACCTCACGAGATGAGGCCGCTATGTCAGCAGCGGTCAGCAGTTCGGCCCCACATAACCTACGGTACTAGACGTATGGTTAATGTAATTTCCCTTGCAAACAAATATGGGATGCCTTCTCTGCTTCTTAGTTTAGATGCCGAGAAGGCATTCGATAGAGTACATTGGGAGTATATGTTCCAAACCCTTGAACAATATGGCATCAATGGTCTTATAAATTCAGCCATCAGAGCTTTGTACTCTAATCCTGTACTCTGCACAAGTACTATCCTCGGGCATGCTGTCACATTCCTTTGAAATCTCAAATGGGACGAGACAGGGTTGCCCATTATCACCTATACTGTTCTCATTACTAGTTGGACCTTTAGCTATAACAATAAGAAATAAACCCTCAGATTAAAGGGATATGAGCTGGACGGAATTAATTCAAAATAGCACTTTTCGCGGATGATATCATACTATCCTTAACTGAGCCAATCTCCTCTCTGACAGCAGTACAATCAACGTTACAAAGGTTTAACTCTGTATCCTATTACAAAGTTAATGAGGAAAAGTCGCAAATACTGGATATGGGAATTCCTCAAAATATGAAAAATAAAATTCAAACTTTGTTTCCTTATTTGTGGGCTAAGTAGAAAATTCCGTACCTGGGATTACATCTCACTGCTAAAAACGAAGCCCTTCAAATTAATAGCTACTATAACTGGCATAATCACTAAACCTTTACCACTATTAGCCTTATTAAATATTGACATACTTTTGTTTCCTAAAAACTATCGCTCATTTGTTATGCATATCCTACTGGCAGCCAGACACCTCATCACTAGCTCATGGAAGTCACCTATTGCTCCTTCTTTACAAGAAACTATATATCGTGTGCAATCTAACTGCACCCACGAAAAAATGATAGCGTATAGAACAAACCAAAAATCTAAATTCCATTACCAATGGGATGCCTGGCTGGATCATATGGAAAATAGGGCACCACCTTAGATATGAGTTCTTGCTTTAGCCATAGGTCTGTTCCTCAGGATGATGTCCAATATTAGATATGTTACCATTTTGAGAAAATAAAAGCATTGTGATGTAATACATACCTACCTATACCACTTTGACAGTTCAAGAGATATTACCTTACCTTCGCCCCCCCTGTCTATCGCCTTGCCTTATTCATTCTATAACCC
>NW_017308768.1:3023-6209 GCF_000935625.1 Nanorana parkeri | reverse complement strand
TACACACTACCGCTCCAGAAACCGTATAGTAGATCTTCGAGTCCCTGACACACTGTGGGCATGGCTTTCAGCTCCGCAATCAAAGAAGTTCACTATATCTTCCTGTTATAGTTATTTACTTAATTTCACTACGTTTAAAAAACTTCCATATATGACTAAGTGGGAATCTGATCTCTCTATAACCTTAACGAACGAACAATGGCAAGGAGCTATTAAAGCCAATACTCTATACTCTAAATGTATTACAAACTGGGAAATATCCTATAAAATCTTAACCAGATGGTATCTTACTCCATATCGTCTGTCCAAAATGTTCCCTTCACAAACGGCACTTTGTTGGAGAAATTGTGGTCAAATAGGGAGTTTAACCCACATCTTCTGGTCATGCAACAATATAACTCTTTTTTGGAATGAGATTTTCAAATTAATAGCTACTATAACTGGCATAATCACTAAACCTTTACCACTATTAGCCTTATTAAATATTGACATACTTTTGTTTCCTAAAAACTATCGCTCATTTGTTATGCATATCCTACTGGCAGCCAGACACCTCATCACTAGCTCATGGAAGTCACCTATTGCTCCTTCTTTACAAGAAACTATATATCGTGTGCAATCTAACTGCACCCACGAAAAAATGATAGCGTATAGAACAAACCAAAAATCTAAATTCCATTACCAATGGGATGCCTGGCTGGATCATATGGAAAATAGGGCACCACCTTAGATATGAGTTCTTGCTTTAGCCATAGGTCTGTTCCTCAGGATGATGTCCAATATTAGATATGTTACCATTTTGAGAAAATAAAAGCATTGTGATGTAATACATACCTACCTATACCACTTTGACAGTTCAAGAGATATTACCTTACCTTCGCCCCCCCTGTCTATCGCCTTGCCTTATTCATTCTATAACCCACCTCAAGCCTATACTCCTATCTGTTTTACTGATACTTTATAATGATTTCTCAAGAATCCAGATAGGAGTAGGGAAAACCACTTGCATTAGAACTAAGATTTCTGGTAAGCAACAACGTAAACAAGTATCGGTGATTGAAGTTCTAGGGGCACTCCTCTTGTGAGATACTCTTGGTATTTGAATAATAATATAAGAATAGAGCAAGATAGTGTATAATTGAATTTTACTTGTTTTACTAGCCTACTGTATTGATGTTGCAAACACATCTCTGTAACATGTATAATAAGGGCAAAGGCATGTCATTTTCTTTTCCCTTTTCTGTCATTTATGTATTTCCTTGGAAAAAAATTAATAAAATATTTCAATAGGAAAATATTATTTAAATAAATGTAAAAAAAAGAAAAACAATTTTAAAAAATTAGGTATTTGACAGTACCGCTAGCTCCTCCCAACTGTTTACATTTGGCCATTCCCTGCCAGAGTCTTCTTGTAGGTCCTGGACAAATGAAAACAACTGGGTAGAGCCAGCCATGACTTCACAGCCGGCTTTGCCCAGTTGTTGTCAAATAACCTGAGGACGCTGGTCTGTAATTGAAGGACAACGGGGGGGCGCCAGCCGTGACATCACGACCGGCTCCGAGCAGTTGTTGTCATGTAATGACAGCCCAGTGTCCTCGAGGACGCTGGGCTGTCTTTGAATGACAACAACTTGGCGGAGCCAGCCGTGACATCACGTGACATTATGACATAGGAGCCATCTTCCTGCTCTGCTCCCTCTGGATACACCCTCCAGCAGGACAGCCACAAATCCTTCAGGCCTCATGACAGAGGCCAGCCTCTAAAGCTGCCTCTCCAGTCAGAAGGCCTGGAAGACAAAAGGCCTCCTCTCCTGGCAGGCTCAGGTGACTGACTCAGACTGGCATGCTTTCCAGTCCACACCTATGAGGCAGAAGGAACCTCTCTCAAAGGTTAGTCCATGGATTTTTCCCATTCCCGGAATGCACTAGCAATAAACCTCCTAATGATTGTCCAGAGAGAAATAAATATTCAGAACTCAGAATACTATACATTTGTGCTCTATCTCCCAAAGAACACTCTCCAGCAACAGGCAGAAGTAAACAATAGTCTGAATTCAGGGGAGTCCTTACAAACACAGAACAATCAAAGCTCAGACTGACTAGAGCCTAATTTTACACCAAGGATACTCCAGCCTATGGTATGGCAGGGCCCCTGCAGTATAAAAATACAATATAATTATTTAGGTCAGCTATAACAGCCACATTAGATTAAACTGTATATACTTCCAACATTAAAAATGATCACTCTAATTACATCTGGCTGTACAATTTTTGTCATATCGACCTTAGATTTATAAACTTATTTCAATGTACAATCTAATTGCAGGACCTTCAGGGCAAATGCAAGTAATCTTCATTTAACTATTCAAATAATTTTACCTGGAAACCTTTCCTTTTTTAACCTGTTGCCGTCCGCCCATTGTAATAGAACGGCGGGACGGATGTCGGCTATCTGCGGTTTGCCGTTACGAGACGGCTTTTTTTTTTTTGCTCTTGCGCGCCCCCTGGCGCGGTCACGAGCAAACAACATTAAACACACTGTCCATTGGACAGTGTAGTTTAAACAACATTGTTGCAGGGCAAAGTATTTTGCTCTGTTCAGTGTGATCGCTGTGACCAATCACAGCAGATCACTAACTGTAAACAATGTTGCTGTTTCTAGTGATTTCTCCTCTTCTCTCACACACTGTTCAGCTGTGAGAGAAGAGGAGACTTTTTTGACAGTGACAGAATACTGTTTTAAACAGCACATCTTCCAGAACACATTGTACTACAGTGCCAGCCTACTGATTGCCAGCAGCGCCAGCCCTGCCAGCGTCCTGATTGCGGTCAGTACCCTTCTGTCAGTCCTGATCACGGTCAGTGCCCATCTGTCAGAGTCCTGATTGCTGTCAGCGCCCGCCCTGTCAGTCCGTCAAAGTCCTAATTGTGGTCAGTGAACATCTGTCAATCTGTCAGTCCTGATTGCGGTCAGTGCCCATCTGTCAATCCGTCAGTCCTGATTGCTGTCAGTGCCCATCTGTCAATCCGTCAGTCCTGATTGCGGTCAGTGCCCATCTGTCAATCTGTCAAAGTCCTGATCACGGTCAGTGCCCATCTGTCAGAGTCCTGATTGTGGTCAGCGCCCGCCCTGTCAGTCCGTCAAAGTCCTAATTGTGGTCAGTGAACATCTGTCAATCTGTCAAA
>NW_017308768.1:1326-2444 GCF_000935625.1 Nanorana parkeri | reverse complement strand
AGGACCAGATATACAATGATTATGAGGTTTCTCCATTTCGGTGATAATTCAACTTGCCCTCCCAGAAGTGACCCCAGATATGACAAGCTCCACAAAATTAGGCCACTTATCAATTTTTTCACCACAAAATTTTCACAAATATATACCCCCCAGCAAAATATCTGCATAGATGAATCCCTTGTACATTTTACAGGCAGGCTTGCCATAAAACAGTATCTCCCCAGTAAACGTGCCAGGTATGGGGTGAAGTTTTACAAACTTTGTGAAAGAAGAACTGGCTATACATATGATTTTCGTGTTTATGAAGGGAGAGATAGCCAGCTGGAGCCCCCTGCATGCCCATCTTACATTGGAAGCAGTGGAAAAATTGTGTGGGACCTACTATCACCCTTACTTCATCAGGGATACCATCTCTATGTGGACAATTTTTATGCAAGTGTGCCACTGTTCAAGCATCTCTTACTCCAAAAAAAACCAGACTGTGGTACAATGCGGCCAAATCGCATTGGCTTTCCCCAAAATTTAGTCCACAAGAAACTGAAAAGGGGGGAGTCAGCCAGTATGAGGAATGACGAACTTTTAGCCCTTAAATGGAAGGACAAACGTGGCATTTTTCTTTCTTCATTTTCTAAAATTCTGTAGCAAAAAATGAAATCTTCAAAAGACTCAGCATGTTTTTTATCAAATACCTTTGGGTGTCTTCTTTTCAAAATGGGGTCATTTTGGGGGGCGTGGCCAACCACCGATGTGAGCGGACATGTTTAGCTAGAGCTTCCTCCTAGACCCGCTATCTTTAAGCTAATAGCAGCCCTTACTTGACCGCACAATGAGGGACAAGAAATCCAAGAAGTCGGGGAAAAAATCTTCGGCTTCTCAGAAGAGCCATTTTCCTTCCTCGATCAAGGGATATTTTGCATGCCACGAGCACCAGGACGAGGTTCCTCGAGGCAAGATGGCGCCGGGCGCGCGTGACTCTCCGATCCACCGGCAGCAGCCCCCAGACTCTCCGATGGGTGACTATGCGCCAGACTCCCCTTCATCAGCCTCGGTGGAGACACAGGATTCTACTCCCTATCAAGACGAGGAGACCAACCCGAGTCGGGCACATGACGCGGAGC
>NW_017308768.1:0-470 GCF_000935625.1 Nanorana parkeri | reverse complement strand
AGGGAATCAAATGCGTAATTTATGCCCCTTGAAAGCCTCAACGTGTTCCTTGAATTTTGGGTCCCTCTATGTGGCTGGGCTGCAAAAAAAGTTTGACATGTGTGGTATCCGCATACTCAGGAGGATTAGTAGAATGTGTTTTGAGGTGTTATTCTAAGGATGTCAAAGCTGTGTGTTAGAAATATCATATAAATTGTCAACTTTGTGTAAAAAATATTTTTTATTAATTTTCTTTCTTCATTTTCTAAAATTCTGTAGCAAAAAATGAAATCTTCAAAAGACTCAGCATGTTTTTTATCAAATACCTTTGGGTGTCTTCTTCTTTTCAAAGTAGGGTCATTTTGTGGGTGTTTATTCTCTCCTGGCACTTCAGGGCCTCCAAAAATGCAATAGGTAGTCAAAAAAACAAAAGTCCCTCTGAGGAAGCCTCTGTGTGTAGGGGTGAAACGTTAGGGTTAAACGTGTGTGCA
>NW_017308767.1:109342-143214 GCF_000935625.1 Nanorana parkeri | reverse complement strand
ATCTTGGCTAACACCAGTCTGTCCCGTTGGACTGACTCCTAAATCCACCAGGTGGTGGGCTCAGGGCCGGTGCTAGGATTTTTGCCTAAACAGGCAAAGTTGAATTTTTGCACCCCCCTACTTCGGGGCATTTTGACAAGTACTCACCCTGCAGCGCCCTCAGGCGGCCGCTTGCCTTGCCTTGCAGTAGCGCCAGGCCTGGGTGGGCTATAACAATTGAATGCAAACAATAGCAAATGAACGCTGCAATGAATATGATGACTACGATATTTTTGTGAGCATCATGTGCTAACATCATTGATTGTCTGTACTCTAAGACCCACCATCTGTCATGGATGCGTCTGAATTGTTTTTGTTCTCTACCTTTATATGTCAATAAAAATGTATTGAACAAAAAAAAAAAAAAAAGTATAAGGTTCAGAACGGAAAAAAAGTACTTTGGAGCTCAAGTGAGTAAAAGTCTTTACATGTATTTTTTTAGTGCAACAGTCTGTCATGTATTTTTTAGTGCAAATATCGGTAAGCATTGCATGTTAAACTCTGCCTGTAATAGAACAGGCAATATACTTACATTTCTGGTGTCCGGTTTACTGATATGAAGCCTCTTTGTTTCTGCCTTGTTCCTAGTCATTGTAAATATTTAACCAGTTGACATGGCAAGAGCTGCACTTAAAGTGGACCTTTACCCCATCCCCTAAAAATCCCATCAGCATTCAGCTCTGCAGCGGGGGGTGGTCTGCAAGAGGGGAGGAGTGTTAGGGAACCAAGAAACTAGACAGAAACTTAAAGTGCAGGGTTGAAAAATAAAAGGAGTTTATTGAAAACAACGATAAACAAAATGGCAAAATACAATGGAGGAAGTCCAGGATGTTGTCAATGCCAAGACAGGGGTCAGACGCCAAAGCCAGTAGTCAGCCGAACCAGGTCAGGGAACTCTGAGAGCAGAATAAACGGAAAAAAATATCCATAGTCAGGAACCAGGAAATCAGTCGGTCGGTCAGAGCCAGGGTCATACACAGAGAACAGGAACAACAGCACTTGGTAGATCTGAACACATGCAAGGGCACAGGCTGAATGGACAAGCTGAAGGTTAAATAGTGAGCTGGTGTTTGCATCATCACTCTGAGACAGGAATTTCCCATAAGTTTGTCAAAAGTTGCAGAATAATGATGTTTACGGGTTTGGCCATTAAAAGGCGCCAAAGAGGAACGAACAGTGTCAAACATACTGTAAAACAAGCCATGCATAAGAAACCCTGACAAGGAGGACCAGAGAACCAATGAACATTTGTTTGCTGATCTCCCTTCCACTAAATGAACCCAGAAGTAACACTGCTGTAGAATGTCATCACCTCTAGGTTCAGAGCTGTCATTCCTCAGCCACTGTGGCTGGTGATGAAGCTGATCAAGCATGATCTGTGCTTAATCAGCTTCATTGGAGGAGAAGGGAGACAATAAGGGTCTAATAGACCCCTAATGTCTCCTTAAGGACAACCTGTCGCCTCCCATGTGCTATCACATGGGGGTGCTTGTTAGCATTAATTAAAAAAAAGTTTTAGTAAATAAAGTTGAATAAAATAAATTAGAAAACACCCCCAACAAATGTTTAAAGGCCCTCACCCCTGGCCACACGCACATATAAATGCAAACACATATGTCTACATATAAAAACAATTGCTTCACGAATTCTGGCTATTGCCACGCACAGTAGTATGAGAGCAATAATTCTTGGGCCATTATTTATGGCTAACTATAAACGGATAACGTATAAAAAAAATTAAATTGTTGCCTATAGAAAACTTTGGGTACCATAGTTTTTTGCCATTTCACGGGCACCCGCAATTATGAAAGTTGACGTGTTTGGTGTCTATACTTGATGCAACCTCATCTTTTATATCTTACCCCAAAAATTGGGTATTATATTGTGTTTATGTGCACTAAAATTAATTCAAAGGTATTTTTAACTACAGATTTCTTTTGCAGATATCTAATAACAAATAGAATGTCTGCTGATCAGCACGTGTGAAGAGACAACTGCAGAAATACACAATGTACCAAGACAGAAGCCACACTTAGATCAAAGGTGGTACTTTATTCAGAAGAGTGAGAAATTAACTTGTCAGTACGCAGCACAGACAACAACAGCTTTCTGTTCATGCCATTAAAACAATTGTTAAAGGAGAACTATGAGGTGAGTGCTTTTCACTCACCTCATAGTTCTAGCCGACCTGTGACAATGAGACTGCCACAGGTCGGCTCAGTAGATCGGGAGGTGAGCGAACACATACCGGCGTTCGCTCACCACTCGATCCTGTCACAGCTCTCTACCATGACAGGGGAGGGGCTGGATTCCCCCTCCCCGCTCCGATCCGCCAGCGCTGACTGGTGGATCGGACGGGGAGGGGCGGGTACAGCTGGCTCTGCCTCTAGATAGGCAAAGCCAGCTGTCACTCACGCAGCTGGGCGGATCCAAACATAATTGCCGGGATCCGCTTCAGCTGCAGCGTCTCAGTAGCAGTAGCACGCTAGTTTGTGTTCTCCCGTTACCCTAAGGAGAACTATGGGGAAAAGCCTTAACTCCATAGTTCTCCTTTAATGCTTTGAATTTACTCTGAATGGGTGGTATATGTAGAAACAAGGAGGATTTGTGTTAGATGAGCATGCAGTTTATGGGTGGAATAATATTAAACCACTGGGCCACCTAAGAAACAGTTTAAAGTTTAATTATTGGCCTAAATGCCAATAAATGTCTCTTTTGCCCAAAAAAAACTTTGTCCCATGATTCTAGCAATTTTTTATTTTCCATATACACTTAATGGTGTATTGTGAGTATAGAGCTGAATGCAGAGGAAGATGCAATTCCCTTATGCTGGAAGGATGGCAACTGTGGGGACAGAGTAGCAACTGGAGCCTGGACCTATCAGTGCTGGAGGAGGGCATGCTATTAGGATGATTATATATAGATTATATATATATATATATATATTATATATGTGGTAAGGGGGCTCCTGATCTTAAAAGTGAGCCCCTGATATGAAGAGGGCTCCTGATGTGAAGGGGGGCTGCTGATGTGAAGTGGGGCTCCCGATGTGAAGGGGAGCCTCTGATGTGAAAGAGAACTGGTTCTGACGTGAAGGGAAGGGGCTCTGATGTGAAGGGGTGCTCTTAGTGTGTGTGTGTTTCTGATGTGCAAGGATGGGCTCTTAATGTAAAGGGTGGCTCCTAATGTAAATTAGAAATAACCCTTTTTTTGTGCTTTTACATGCCCCCCCCCTGATTTGAAGGGGGCCCTAATGTAAAATAGAAATAACCCTTTTTTGTGTGCTTTTACATGCCCCCCCCCATGAAACCTATACCAGACCCCAAACTGGGAAAAGCATCTAGTATGGATTTTTGGAAAGGCCGTATTTTGCATTTTACATTTTAGACCGGGGTGCCTTGAGATTTTGCATACTTTTAAAAGGTGCTGAGACTGAAGAAGGGTTTCAGAGTCTGCTCTAATCTGGGTACGGACCAGTAAAACTAGAAAATGTTGCTGAGTGCTGGATTTGCCATTGAATGAAAAATGCAGATGTTTGTGGAACAGCAGTGAAAATGACTCATGCTGACGGGTGAATGTGGGTGGCAAATGTCTTTTACCAATGCAGCAACCTCCCAATGGGAAATCAGTGGTGAAAACATTGATGTGCTGCTTTATAAATGCATCCATAAATATAAGTCTAGCAGCTGATCTATATACCTGTATAGTATACGCAGACGTTTTGACACTGCTGTACATGGAAGTCTTTCTTTACACCTGAAATGCTCTTTTAATGATCTGTAACTTGAGTTATATTTTATACACAGCCTGGACTATTTTGCTTTCATTTCACCCGGTTTACTCCTTGTCTTGTAATTGCTCCAAAGCATCTGAGATTTACTTCTTGGAGGTGTTTATATTCCGCAAGTAGCCGCTTTAAACACATTTAAGCACAATTTCAACAACAAACATTTTCTTTTCTATAAAACGACAGACCTGTAAGAACAAGCGGTAAAAGGCAGACGGAAATACATCTGGTTCTGTTAGTCTTTGGTCTTCAGCCTTTGAAGGTTTATTGTGTCCCTGGTTCTGAATGATTACAAAGTAACCAAAGCTGAGAAAATCGCTTAGACCTTAGAAAAACATGCGTTCTGTGAAAGTTTAACGAGCGCTGGCTCCTGATGGAATTTTGGCACCTGTTTAATTATTACTAGCATAGGAGTGGATTGTAAGGAAGAAAGAGCTAGGGAACATTTCCCAGGACTTCAGAAAGAAATAAATGTAGACCTTTAAATTGATCTTAATGATAACATAAAACATTGAATGGAGTCAGGTGTTCGCATACCAGCAGCCAATCTTGAGGTCGAAAGCTCAGATACTTTTGGTGCAAAAGAACACAAGTATAGATCTGGTGGAGTTTAATTAGAGGTAGAGTCAGGAGAGGAGTTAGGCTAAAGAGTAAGGGCTAAACATATAGCACCAACATAAAGAGGAACTGAACTCTGGACCCTATGCCCAAAAAAAGACAGGCGTATGGCATAGGGCATTGGACTAGTCACCAGTAGGGATGAACTTCTCTGAACAAGGAAATGCCATGGACACTTTCACTTAATTAGCTTAGGCCTAGGAATTCTCAACCTGCAGCTAATTGGGCAGCATGGAAAAAAGCTTCCTTCCATGTTCAAAAGGAGCTCCTTTTGGGTTCAGAGGATGTCAGGTTCAGACTGGGTTCGGTCTGAATCCGAGCCCATCCTGAGATCACCCTGGTCATTCAATCAGATGGGGCCAGGAATTCCCCAACGCAGCTGCTTGGGCGGAATTGAAAAAAGCTTCTTTCGGTGTTCTGTAGGAGCTCCTTCTGGTTCAGAGGATCTCAGGTTTGGACTGGGTTCAGTTTGAACCTGAGCTGATCCTGGGGTCACCCTGGTCACTCAATCAGCTGAGGGCGAGGAATTAACCACCTGCAGCTGATTGGGCGGCATGGAAAAAGCTTCCTTCCATTTTCAGAAGGAGCTCCTTCTGGGTTCAGAGGATCCCACGTTTGATATGGGTTTGGGCTGAACTTGAGCTCATCCCTGATCACCCGAATTTTCTGTTGTTTTCCTGCAGCTGATCCCTTCACATTACTGACTTAAGATACCCTGTTCCTCACAGTGTCAAGGAGGCCATCTTAGCCTCTTTACTAGGGCTTTGCTTCCGCATGTCAGGGCCTCTTGACAGTGAGCAGTTCTCTTTCCCCCACCAAATGTCACTACAAATCTCCGAAGGCAGCAATGCCTTAGATCTCACATTGCATTTATACAATTATGAGGCTACAGTACAAAATTGTCTTGGCACACTCACATACAAGGCAGTGCAATGCTATTTTGGACATCCAAATAATTTTTTTTTAGCATGCTGCTTAGGTACAATGAAAGTGGTAGTAAACTGCTGTCAGAAGGGTGTGTTTTTGCGCTAATGTGCAAGTATGCAAAGAATACTTGCACATTAGGGCACAGTTAGCTTACAAGTGTAACAGACATTGTAACTTTGGACGCACCAATACCAATACTAGTATCGGTGACTATGCTGAGTATTTGGGCGAGTACTGGTACTCACCCAAATGCTCCGATGCCTAGCTTGATACTCGAGCTTCCGGTATCAGAAAGCCGGGCAGCGAGTCATTGCACGCTGCCCAGCTTCCTGATTGACCGGGAAGCCGACTCCATGCTCCCTCTCATACTCACCTGATGACGAGGCAGCATGGAGCCTGCTTTCCGGCCAATCAGGAAGCCAGACGCTGTGTAATGACAGGTTGCCTGGGTTCCTGATTGGCTAGCTTCTCGACCAAGAAGGCGGGCATCGTGTCATTACACGCCCCGCAGCTTTCCGATTGGCCAGAAAGACGGCTCAATGCTCCCTCATCAACTGGTGAGGAGGAAGCATGGAAACGGCTTCCCTGCTAATCAGGAAGCCGGGTGGCGAGTCTTTACATGCTTCCCGCCCTGCCGGCTAATCAAGAAGCCAGGTGGCGAGTCATTACACGCCACCTGGCTTCCTTAATGGGACTTCCGATATCAGTATTTGGTATCGGCGAGTACTGGAAAAAAATATCGTTACTCGATACCAAAAAACCGGTATTGGTATCCCTAATTGGAACAATAGTGTCATTTATGGCAGTAGCAAGTTTAATAAAAGGGACAAAGAAAATGGTATAAAACAAACTAAACTGAGTCACAGACCTGGAACAAGGACACAAGTGTCAGAAAAGTGTCAGTATTCCCTATGTCACTTTATGTTTTGGGCCAATGATTCAGAGAGCATTGAAGCCAAAGCATCAGCATGAAAAGAAAAGCATCAAGCACTTTCAGAAGGAGAAATGACAGTGTGTATTCGTCTCATGACAGGTGTACTTTAAGAACAAAGCTGTCTTGGACTGTATTACATTTTTCTGGCAGGAGAGAGTACTGTACAGTTCAGCAAACAGAACAATAAGAATATTCATTAATCCCCATTCCACTCTGAGCTCCTTCTCCATTTACAGCAATCTTTGATGTCCTGTAATACGTTTCATTAGTGAGGAATGCTAATTGTAGCTTTTACCATCCCAGCTATCTTAGTTAACATATCCTCAGATGACTTGTTCTAACATTCAGCGGTGCTGGAATTAGGAGTTAGCATTGCACTAAGTTGTGTTGATTTTACAGACACCGAGCAGATTAAAATGGAATTGATTTTGTGGACAGACATTAACTGCCAGGAATGGTAATGATAATGGAGCCGACGTTTTCCTGTGTTGTACATTCAGGGAAAAGTGATTATCTGCAATATACAATTGGCTTCTCCTCTTACAAAGGGTTTCATTTCTTCTATAACAGCCTACATGTCTTTGGTCCCCTTCCACTGTACTTTTTGGCTTTCAATATCCATTTAATACATTAAAGAACAGATGATTCTGGATGCTAAAGCCAAGTTGCTAACATTTTAAAATACTTTCCAGGCACAATAGTGTAGAATGGTTAAGATAGATACTCACAATAATGACTCAGGAGACAGAGGTATACTGCTGCCCCATAGTGACTGGCCTCAGTACTAGCACGATCGAATCCCAGAGAACTCTAAAATTGGAACCCTAACAGTGGCATATTTGCCTTTAGCTCTACTCATCCCAAGTTGATGTGGGATAATCCCCAAAAGTGTTCTAGGAGGAGTACATCCCTGAATGTCCCAATCTATGCATCCACTCTTGGGGCAGGATCCTTGACATGGAGTTGGTTTGAATAATTTGGGCGCCAATCACTTAAGTAGCTTTTGGAATGTCAGGGCCACAAATATAATGAAGTGGCCCCATGGGATTGTGTCATCCCCTGCACCCACTTAATTCAATTAAATTATTATTTTAATCCAACAATAGTTTTAGTCACGATAAGGTACAGTCTTCTGAAATTTTCCGTTGGGCTGTTTCTGGTTTCCCATTTGTCTGTTTCCAGGTGCCCTTAATAGTGTCATGTCAATTCTGCCTGGAGATGGCTGTCGCTAGGAAGATCTTTGGAAATAAGGTGGTCGTGATTAGTTACCTAAGTCTTGGAGGGAAAAGTAAACAACCAATCAGTTGCGGGACTCACCTTTAAATGTTTACGGTCAGAAGCTCTCTTCAGCAGTGATCGTCTGCAACACAACTTGCCTGAGGATGGATTCTTTGCTCCACGAAGTGCTTCGTCGTGCCTCCGCTGAAGTGATTGACCACGCTGCATGGAGTGCCAGCTCCCAGGGGGGCAGAGGGAGCCCAACTGTGGGTCTGATTGCCAGGAGTCTGAGGAGTCCCCAGTAGCCAGTGGAAGAGGGGGGGAGGACCAGTCCAGCTCTCCCTGGGGCAATGGTGGCTGAGAGGGACAGGCATCACTGGGTGGGTGAGGTGCCAAGGGGGAGGCCTGATCGGCAGCCCTGTAGTCCTCTGAGCCCTGCTGGGTCTCTGATCTGCGTGGCCGGGGATAGCTCCCTGACTGCTGTGTCAGCGGTGGAGGCCGTGGGCTGCGGCAGGACGGGCTTGCAAGGCAGTCCAGCAGGGGTGTCATGGCGGCCGGGCTCCCTCCCAACTGATCTGCTAGAGCCTCGGGAGATATGGCTCCAGGGGGAAGAGAGGATGAGGGCTCACCGTGGACCCGGCGGTCTGGTCGTAGCCGCCGTTCTGATGCCTCCGTTCCCACCGCCGACGGTACGTCACGTCTCGGCGATCGCGCCGTAGGAAAGTCCGGGGATGTGGTGTTGGAGGAAGGCCGCATGTCCGTGGGGGTGTCCGGACGCACGAAAAGCTTCTTGAAAGCTGTTTTCGGCGTGGACCGTTGCCCCCTCTGTTTGCCCTTCTTAGACATGGGTGGATGAAGAGGTGGGGGAGGACGGAAAGAGTGTGGATTGTAGGTAGTCGGGCCCGGAGCTTCAGGGATTTATTCCTCACGCATCCATGGCTTGGCCACGCCCCCCTGCATTCTCATTTAGACATGTAGGAATATAAAGAAAAAACTATAAAACACCTCCAACTCCAACCTCCAACACTGCCCAACACAAGAAATCTCATGATTTTCAATGGCCCCTGTTCACACCTGAGTAGAAAAACACTAGCAGGAAAACGCAAAACGCCCGAAAAGGTACGTGGGCTTCTTTGGGCAGTTAAAAACTCATTTTGTGCCCCCATAGACTTCAATAGAAATGCCCAAAAACGCATGGCAGAAGCATGTTGCACATTTCTGTGAGCGTTTTTGCGCGTTTAAACGTGCATTCTTCCATTGCCCGCAATTTTTCATAAACTGCCGGTCAAACTGCTCGTCTTCATTAACGCGCATGAAAACGCATATCAAATTGCACACAATGCATAAAAACGCGCAAATAACTGCTCACACACGTACAAACGCAGCCTGAATAAGCCACTTGAGCTACCCCTCTGCTTACCTTAGGAGAAGAAACTTTGACATAGACGATGATGGGTGCCAAGGATGTTTTGGCCAGCTGAGTAGGATGATTGATTGTATCCGCATCAAGAATAACTAGCTGGAGAGTCTTGGCAAGCTCAAATATCCTCTCAATTTCACTTTGTACCTCCGCTGTGTAAGAGAATGTTTCCATTAAGGAACACACTTACTGTAATATTATGGTTTCATTAAATACATACGCCATCTAGAAGTTGTGGCTGAAGCTTAGGTCATGTTGACATTTGCACTACTAAAATAAGTGGCCTAATTTTTACAAGTAATGATCCGGGTATTGCTTGCAACAATGGTCACCTTTGCGAGCAGCATCAAGCACCTTATTATCACCTGCACATGTTTTTCAGTATGCTGGAAAATACCTGCATCTAATTAGTGATAGTTACCCTTTCTTCATGGAAAAGAAAACAATCCTATCCACTGCACATGGCCTGAAATAAAATGTCAGCATAGTAAGGGTGAAAAGTGGCATTGGGTTTCTATCGGTTTAAATTGGGTTCAGTAGTCAAATCAATTCCAGTGAATTTAGTAATAAAAGGCACATCTTCATCTTAGTTAGTGATTCTTATTATCTGTTCTAATTGCTCAACAGATTTATGATGCTATTATTATGTTAATGACGAATCACTGCAAGGTGACCACTCTTTGTGGGAAATTATTACTGGAAACAGAAATCATTTCTGATCACTACTATTCCCCCTGTTCTAAATGTTTAGTTTACCAGCACCCCCTCCGCCTGGAATAAATTTGTATGTTCAGCTAAGCCAAGCGTACATGGTCATGGCGTGCTCTGCAGACACTTTTTCCAGAAGGAGGCAGGGATCATTCCTGCCAACACTTCTTTGGCCACCTATACAGACGTATTCCAGAAAGCAATGCAGTGGGGTGCACATGAGCCCACAACCATCAAAATAAAGTAATCTTTACTAGACTTTACTACATTTGACTCATATCTAAATTAATGGCTATATGTTACTGTACTCAGCACATCAACATTGCTCTTTGTATCCTTAAGTGAATACAGCCAGCTTTTGATATATAAACTGAGATATTTGAGCAGTTCAGGAGAAAATCATGCTCTTTGTTTGTGTACTCACCTATGCTGGAGCGAGTACTTGAGCGTTCAATGATGGCTCTCCGTCCTGGGTTATTAAGTAGAGAGCGCTTGGCTAGCGACAAGTCAGCTGTTACCCGGGTGATGGAGATCCTATAAAAACATATTAATACAGCACAAATATTTTAGACTATAAATATACACTATATTGCCAAAAGTATTGGGACGCCTGACTTTACACGCACATGAAATTTAATGGCATCCCAATCTTAGTCCGTAGGATTCAATATTGAGTTGGCCCACCCTTTGCAGCTATAACAGCTTTAACTCTTCTGGGAAGGCGTCCACAAGGTTTAGGAGTGTGTCTATGGGAATGTTTGACCATTCTTCCAGAAGCGCATTTGTGAGCTCAGGTACTGATGTTGGATGAGAAGGTACGGCTCGCAGTCTCCCCTCTAATTCATCCCAAACATGTTCTATTTGGTTTAGGTCAGGACTCTGTGCAGGCCAGTCAAGTTCCTCCACCCCAAACTCGATCATCCATGTAATTATGGACTTGCTTTGTGCACTGGTGCGCAGTCATGTTGGAACAGGAAGGGGCCATCCCCAAACTGTTCCCACAAAGTTTGGAGCATGAAATTGTCCAAAATGTCTTGATATGCTGATGCCTTAAGAGTTCCCTTCACTGGAACTAAGGGGCCAAGCCCAACCCCTGAAAAAAACCCCACACCATAATCCCCCCTCCACCAAACTTTACACTTGCACAATGCAGTCAGGCAAGTACCGTTCTCCCGGCAACCACCAAACCCAGACACGTCCATCGGATTGCCAGACAGAGAAGCGTGATTCGTCACTCCAGAGAACGTGTCTCCACTTCTCTAGAGTCCAGTGGCGGCGTGCTTTACACCACTGCATCCGACGCTTTGCATTGCACTTGGTGATGTAAGACTTGGATGCAGCTGCTCAGCCATGGAAACCCGTTCCATGAAGCTCTCTACACACTGTTGTTGTTCCAATCTGAAGGCCACATGAAGTTTGGAGGTCTGTAGCTATTGACTCTGCAGACAGTTGGCGATTGCTGCACACTGTGCGCTTCAGCATGCGCTGACCCCGCTCTGTCATTTTACATGGGCTATCAAATTGTGGCTGAGTTGCTGTTGTTCCCAGTTGCTTACACTTTGTTATAATACCACTAACAGTTGACCGTGGAATATTTAGTAGCAAGGAAATTTCAGGGATGGACCTATTGCACAGGTGACAACCTATCACGGTACCACGCTTGAATTCACTGAGCTCCTTAGAGTGACCCATTCTTTCACAAATGTTTGTAGAAGCAGTCTGCATACCTGGGTGCTTGATTTTATACACCTTTGGCCATAAAGGTGATTGGAACACCTGAATCCAATGATTTGGCTTGGTTTCCCAATACTTTTGGCAATATAGTGTATACAGTATACTATATGTGGTATATGCATTGTATTTTGTTGCGTTCCCTATGGTTGTATAATATATTCCAAGAATACGATTAAAACAGGTATGCAATGTGGATTTCTGTGAAATCTAACTGGACAACAAAATAATTAACAGGTCTATTAACAAAAGGGTGAAGGGTTTGGAGAAGGCAGAAGAAGTGAACAATCTTGGCCAAAGTAGCTGATTTGGAAAAATTCTCCAATTCAGCTCACTTTCCAGTTCAGCTATGTTGTCCTAGAATGTCCACTTCTCCTGCCTCCTCCAAACACTTCACCCTTTTGTAAATTTTGCATACTCCATGTTGTTTTACTGTTACAGTCTCTGCCTGACACAAACTTAACTGCCTGTCCTTAGCAACTTCACTGACATTATATCATAGATTACTTTTTCAGTAGCTATTTTCTGTTGTGGGTCATTAACTGCACTGACTGGGATATGGCCAACATCTCCTCAAACGTAAATGTTTACACTCACACTGTAAGTGGTATATTGGCCAGACAGAGACAATCCATCATCAAAATAAGAATAATCTCAAGCAATGTAATTTAATATGAAAAGCATTGGGCACCAGTAAAATCTTCCAAGTGTATTGGTAGAAGTAAAATATACCCACATACTTTAAACAGTATGTTAACTGGGTACATGTCATGACTTTGTACATGACTGGTACCCAACTAGGAAATAAATCTTACTTAGTAATAACCTCTACATGCCATTAGATACCTCATGGCTCTCTGTTGTATCAGGGCAAATATAATCTAGTAACTGGTTATTTAATATACCTGCACAGTAATCTATAATGATGTGTAATGAATGATAACACATAGTTATCAGCTTAATTACTGAGTGAATGTGTATTCAATATTAAGACAGTTCACAAATGCCAACCAGCCAATGAACAGACAGCTATCTGGTTCCGGCAATCAGAAAGCTACAAGATCCACAAATATGGAAAGGTAGTGATGTTTAAAAGATAAGACTGTCTCACCTGCCGTCAAATCTGTGCTTCATGAAGTCAAAAAGGGCTTTCTGCATCATGTCTGTCACCTGGGAAAGGAAACAAGAAATGACGATGGGTTCTATAGCAACTACAGTAAACATTGGCTCTGCAGATAACCAAAAGTCAGGTTAACTTTCAGGCCAAAAAGAGACACCTTAGCAGGCAATTTGCGGAGTGTACTTATGAAGACTGCATTGAGGGTTACAGTGCAGTGGCCAGTCTGAATTTAAATTAGCAAGACATTTGGAGAGTTGTCAGTTTATAATAATATTCATTTTTGTGCCGCAGACTGCAGCTGCCATTTGGCTCAACAGCTATGATTTATTTTACATCAGTATTCCCTGCAGTTAATTGCCTTGTCATAGTCTTAACCATTTCACTCTCTGCAACAAAGACTATCCTACTATGGCACAAGTACTTTTTTTAGGTTGATTCCTATTGCATATGTGGGCCATACAATTTGTTCCCTGGCTGGTTTACTTTATATAATTTGATAAAAATATTAATGCTATAAGGTTATGTTCATTAAACTAAACTGACTCCACTTGCTATTATGCATCTTCTGGTTCTCAAAAAAAAGAAAAAGCTGTGACTTTATCAGATCTTCCACGTTGCCTCTAATGAGTACCAAAACAAGTCTCACATCAGTGTTCCCTAATGCAGCAATTAGGGTCTTTCTAGGAAAAAGCCAACTAGTTTGCATAATCATGTGTTGTATAAGAGGCTGCAGAGTTGCTCATTCCTGTCACACATTATTACTTTCCCTGTGAACAAGACGCCGGAATGAGGCCTGACTCAGCACTTGCCTTTAATACTCAATTGCGTATTGAACTTTGTAGAAACATGAAGCTGAGTAAGTGGCATATGACAGACAACTTTCAATTAGTAAATGAACACAAACATAACTCTGCACATTTTACAGTTGTTTCAAGTGAACTGTCAGTTTATCGTCTGCTATCCTCTCCTTCATATATGGCAATCTCGTGACCAAAAATTGATGCACAAAAGATAATTATAAAAGTGGTAACCTTTCTTAAAAACAAAGTGGACTTCAACTATCCTGATATTGATTGGGCAAGCGGAGCTGCATGTTCAACAAAGGCCCGTCACTTCATACATTTTCTACAAGCGAATTTCATGGGACAAATGGTGGACACACCAACAAGAAATCGTGCTCTGTTGGACTGATTTCTAATAATACAGAACTAATAAGCCCTCAGGGGCAGGGCCCTCCTTACCATCTTGTCTTAAATTGTATTGTGACTGTAATGTCTTCCTTATATTGTAAAGCGCTGTGCAAACTATTGGCGCTACATAAATCCTGTATAATAAAAAAATTATAATAATCCCAGATGTAGATATAAGGGAAAAGTTGGGAAATAGTGATCAGAGGGTAATTACATTTGCAGCCTTTTTGGTGGAGCTGAGACAAGTAGCAATGACAAGAACACTAAACATAAAAAAGGCCAACTTTAGTAAGCTACGATACTTACTAAACAATATCGAATGGGATGAAATCTTCCTGACAATGAACACGGAAGACAAATGGGAGTGTTTTAAGGACATATTAAACAACAATATTTACCATTGCATTCCGTTAACTAATACATTTAAAAGGGCAAAAGTTAAACCAGGGTGGTTAAACTCCAGCATTAAAAGATTCATAAATGAGAAAAAAGTATAAGATGGAAAAGTCATCAATGGCATTCAAGCACTACATGGAATGTAACAAAAAAGAGAGAGAAGGATATAATAAGCAAAGTAGAAATTCCACTATGGACTGGAGGAATCTTAGTGGCTAACAGAGGTCAAGGTGAGAAAAAGGCTAGAAAACCTAAACGCTAATAAATGGATTTATGAAGGACCATTTTTGTCAGACAAACCTATTGACATTCGATGAGGAGGCGAGTTCTTAAAATGGACAAAGGAATCGCAGGTGGTTTATCTGGACTTTGCAGAGGCATTCAATACTGTACCCCACAAACCGTTAATTTACAAACTAAGGGCTATTGGCATTGAAGAAACTGTATGCACATGGGTAGAAAACTTGTTGCAAGAATATATCCTGAGGGTAGGAATAAACAGCTCATTCTCTAATTGGTCCAAAGTGGTAAGTGAAGTGACCCAGGGTTCAGTCCTGGGGCCAATTCTGTTTATCTATTTCATAAATGATATAGTGGTGGGAATAAATAGCTCACTCACAGTGTTTGCTGGTGACACGAAATTATACAGTGCAATAAGGTCACAAGACATACAGTCACTGCAGCAAGATCATAGATAAAATTGAGGAGTGGGCAGCAACATGGCAGATGAGTTTCAATCTAGAAAAATTTAAAATCATGCACCTAGGAGCTAAGAACTTGCATGCAGAATACCCTTTGAAAGGGGTTCAGCTAAGGAAATCAAAGATGGAGAAAGATCTATGGGTACTTCTAGGCCACAGACTCATTGGTTCGGCCACATCTTGAGTACATGCAGTGGCGTAACAATCGCCATAGCGACCCAGGCGGCCGCTATGGGGCCCAGGCCAGGGCATCCCTCTGATGCCGTGTGGGCCGCCTGGGTCGGTATGGCATGTAAGGGTGCTGGCTGTCACTGACACAGCTCAGCAGCGGCGTTTCCCCTCACAGCCGCTGCGGAGCTTTGTCAGTGACAGCCAGCAGCCACGGCAGAAGAGGCCAGCGTTCGCAGTGGAGGAGGCGGGGCCCGCCTAAGAGCAACCCCGCCTCCTCTTACATTACTGGCCAGAGACCTAAGAGCAGGTGGGGCCAGTGATGTAAGAGGAGGCGGGGCTCATCGATAGAAGAGGAGGCAAGGCCCGGGACGGAAGGGGAGGCGGGGCCCCGGTGACCACGGAGGCAGACAGCGCAGACAAGTAAGAGGTGTGCAGCCCATCTGAGACCCTGCAGAGCCCACTATAGAGAGTCTATGGTGGGCTCTGCAGGTTCACTCTCCGGTGGGCTGTTTGGTATATCAGGTGGGCTCTGAAATGTGGCATAACTAGCAATCACGGGGCCCCATACAAAATTTTGCTATGAGGCCCTGTGATTTCTAGTTACGCCCCTGAGTACATGGTTCAGTTTTAGTCACCAATCCTTAGGAGAGATGTCCATGAGTTAGAGAAAATTCAGAGAAGGGCAGCTAAATTAATAAGGGGGATGGAGGACCTGAGTTATGAAGATAAACTACAAAAATTAAACTTTTTCTCCTTAGAAAAGAGATGCCTATGAGGAGACATGATTCCAGTCTACAAACTCATCAATGCAAACAGCAGTATTGGGATAAACTATTTAGGACAATAATGTTTAGGAAGATACAGGGTGACAGCAATAAATTGGAGGGGTAGCAGTATAATCTCAGACTGTGCAAAGGGTTTTTTAATGTGAGACTGGTAAAAATGTGGAATTTACTTTTGCAGTTAGCTGTATCAGTAGAATGCACTGACAGCTTCAAAAAACACTTGGATGAGTTCCTCAGTTTCCAGAACATACAGGGCTATGGAAATTGCTAGCAATACACCCACACACATAGGAACACCCACACACACACACACACACACACACAGAAACTCACACACACACACTCACACAACATGATTAATCTGTGTCTTTATTAAATATTGCCTACTATGTAACTATATAATAAACAATAATAATATAGAAAACATGTATTCTGAACACACAGGTCCAGAGTTTTCTTTGTTCAACCTAGCACACAGACTCTTTCTGGGTGATTCCAAGGTGTTCCCATGCTGCCAGTAGGTAAAATACTGCCAGTATATCCTAAACCTTCCTCAGTTAAACTCTTCCCAGTTAAATGTGTTTAGTAGAACTACCAGAAGAACACCACAGGGGGCACCGTTATGAAATGCTCAAACCACCTCAACTGGCACCTCTTGATCTGAGGAGGGAGCAGGCTAAAAATCTCCTATCTATTCAAGAAACCTAAGTTTTGACATTGACACCAGTGTCCTCATAATTACTAATACCTCATGACCAATAGAAATAGAGACAGACTAAACAGAAAACTGCAGAATTGTCCAAAACATCAGCCCATGCTTTTTAACTTAGAATGCACCTAAAATGTGGTCATATATCTTTATTTCCATCGCTTTCTACTTAGTACAGTATTATTTAGAGCAAGTAGGGACATAATTTGCACATAGCATAGAAATCCAATCCAGTTCCTCATAAAAATAAAATCTATAAATACATAAACAATAAAGGGATATAGGCCTTGGTGGCCACACACAAACAAGTGTTAATGCCAGTCCATCCAAAACTGATCAGATAAGGGTGGGAACTAATGATCTGAATCACCTAATGGCATCTTAGACATCTATGGGGACATCTGATGGACACCATAGAAGTATACAAAAAACATAAAGCTCTTATGCCCACAGTCCCTTATAATATGAGAGGTTGAAGGGTACTTCAAAACACCTAGCCAAATGTGATGTCTCAATTTTGTGTGAAATCAAAGCCAGAATTACCACTTAGCATAGTAGGTTTATGCTTATAGGTGGCACTAGAAAAGATGCATCGGTTAGCCTGCACAATCATTTACCGCACATTGAAGGGAATTTAGCAAAACTGAAGCAGGCAAAATTTGGAGCAGTTGTGAATGGCAACTAATCAGCTTTTATCTTTCATTTTCAAAGCTTAACTGAACAAAATGAGCAAAGAAGCTAATTTGTTACTTTGGGCAACTGCTCCAATTTTTGCCTGCTCCAGTGTTAATAAACTTAGGTACAAAGTAACACTCATCTAAGCTGGGTACAGACCAGTAATACATGAAAATGTTGAATATAAAAGAGGTGATGCTAGCAAAGGAACGTTTCATTTGGGCACCAAATGTTTTCTTCCTATGGGCTTCTATGATGAAAATAAGGCCCTGTACACGATGAACTTTTACTAATACAAAAGATCAATTAAACGTTCACTTTAAATAAGCAATTTTCAGCCTGGTCTGTGCAGTAAGAGGATTATTTCTATTCACCCCTTGATCACACGTGTCCTAAATGCTCTAATTCTGCTTGATAATAGGAAATTCCAAAAATTGTGAACATTGTTTACATTAGTATTACAAAATGCTCACTTTTATTAATTCATACAGCAATCTGGGCAACATAGTGCCTTTAAATATCACTAGACCCAAGAACAAAAATGTAATACCGTGTTTCCCCAAAAATAAGACACCGTCTTATATTTTTTTTGGCTAAAAAAAACACACACTAGGGGGTCTATTCACGAAGCAGCCGAAGAATCTAGCCGTAGCTTCGGCCGATCCTTCGGCTAGTTTAGGCCCCAGGACCCCAGGCTTCGGTTCAGCTCCCGAACTTGGCCGAGCGGCTCAGTCGAGCCGAACGCATATGCCTCGGCTCGGCTGAGCCGCGCTGAAAGTGTTTGGCCATAGGAATGCATTGCTAGATTTCTATTGGCTATTTCAATTTGCAATAGCTAATAGCAAACTAGCATTGCACCCGCCCTCTGCTGCAGCTCTCCACCAGGTTCACCATCAGGATTGACAGCAGCAGAGGGCGGGTACAATGCTAGTTTGCTATTGGCTATTGCAAATTGAAATAGCCAATAGGAATCTAGCAATGCATTCCTATGGCCAAACATTTTTTTCCTGTCAGCTCCATGGCAACACACGAATGGGTTAATCCCTCCCTCCTCCCCCTAATCAGGATCATAACTCATAAAAGCTGAAAGAGTCCCCTGGCTTGCCGTTCCTTTTTTTTCCTCCTACATGTCAGGACCAGAGCAGTGTGCCTACCTAGCAGGGATAAAGTTCTTGCTGTGCTCTTTCTTCTTCTACTTCCTTGAGTTGGCAAAGTCCCTGTGAGCCCTTTCCTAAATGGTGCAGGTCCATTGGAGCCTCGCTGGCGATCCTCGGGACCTGGCTAACAAGGTGTAAGTACACTGCTGTTGCTCACTATGGGTGGAGGAGATATTCCTTCTTGGTCGGGGCGCCTAAAGGTGCCCATACACCTTACAGTTATCTGGAGAATTTTTGTCTTTCAGCAGAAAACGTTTGTCTATTTGGATGAAAATTGACAGGTTAATGGTGTGGTTGTACAATGAAAATCTCTAGATGCAAACTGCACATGCTCAAACGAAAGTTTGTCCTTTTTATCAATGTAAATCAGCTAAGTGGTGATGCTGACAAGCATTGTTTGTGAACTACATTGGTCTATGCATGATGGGTTAGTTGTAAGAAAATTGTATGAAGGTGTTATGTCTGCCTATGTATTGTGTTAGTGATAAGAGCCTGTGGTGCCATAACTTGTGAGGAGCCGGTGTTTGTGGCTCCTTGCTGTGCTGTCTGGGGCTCCCAGCGGCGGTGTTGAAATGCACGCTGTGCGTTCCACTGTTGTCATTTCTGCCGCCGGGGAGCTTCCGGCCTTTGCATTGTAAGACTTGCGGCGGCAGGTGGAACGCGCGCTATGCGTTCCACCCAGGGGAGAGTGGAACGCAGGCTATGCGTTCCAATGCGGCTCCACTGCCAGCTGGGCAGTCTGCATTCCTTCTGGTGAAGCAGTTATTTGGGGGCTATTTAAGTCACCCAGTCCTTCAGAGATGGCTGTCTGTTTTGAGCCTAGTGGTGCACAGTCAGCCGAGCCGTGGGTTTCTTAAGACAAGTAAGTGCTTATATTGATAGTTGGCTGATTATTGTAGTTGCTGTTGGTTGTGCTAGCATTTTTCATGCATGCACAGCATACCTCTGGACATATCCCCACCCGTCAAAGATCGCCAGTCGCAAAGAAGGTACGCGCCTGCTCCTCATCGTGGTTTGCTGTCTAAAGGTCAGCCTTTTTTTTGTATCATATACCTGCCCTGTGTTTGGTTCGTCCAGGTCCGACTCGCGCCATGTTCGGGAGCGCAGTGAGTCCTCTGCGTCTAGTTGAGGGAGATCACCGTCTCCAGAGCAAGACACTGGTTGTTCCGACAGAAGATTTTGCAACCGGTTTCCATCTGTAAATCAGCGGATTATTGGGCATGTACCAATGTGGCCTTATCGGAGAAAACGGCGTGTGAATCATGATTTCAGAGGCCACTACAGACAAGGAGGCAGGTATATGCAGGTTATTTATTTACTGCAGAATGTCTTTCAGGATACCCTCAAGAAATTTTTCTTCTGCATAGGGTCAGTCCTTAAACCAGCCTACTGTAGATCCAGCTCAGGAGACTACTCCGGGCCCTTCTAGAGCTAGCGCCCCCTCCGGACCCCATTCTGATTCTCCCTCTTCAGATGAAGAATGTATCTAAGATGAATGGAGTAAGGTGGATGGGAAGTATTCCTTTAGAGATAGATTCTCTAAGCTGTATGCTTTTAAGAAAGAGGATCTTAAACACTTAGATGAATCACCTGTGGTAAATGCGGCCTTAATGAGGCTGGCAAGGCATGTCACGCTGCCCCTTGGTGACGCTGTTACCCTTAAGGATGTCTTGGACAGATGGGCAGATTTGGATCTTAAAAAGATCTATCTCTTGGCCGGCGGGGCCTGCAACCCTGCAGTTGCTATGGCAGTACCTTCCAAGGCCCTGGAGGCTTGGGGGGACAGCGCTGAAGCAGCAGTTTTGGAGGATCTTAGTAAATCTGAGATCTTAGACCGCTTAAAGAATATCAGATTGTCTTCTACATTCTTCACCGAAGTTCGGTCAATGTTAAATTTTAGCCAGAGTTATGTTGGCCGCAGTGGCAGGCAGAAGGGCTCTGTGGCTCAGACCGTGGGTGGTGGATCCCACATCCAAGCAGGGATGATGTAATTCCATTTGAGGGTCAGTTGCTACTCTGCAACAAACTAGACTCCACAACAGCTAAGGCCACTGGATGTCTCCCCAATGCAGAGCAGCCTGGGGTGGTGGTTCATGGACTGCAACCTACAAAGCTGACAGTCTCTCCTCCTTACCACATGGACGGTGAATTCCTCAGATGCCAGCGAATGGGGTTGGGGTGCTGTCTGTCTGAGCGAGGGTGCTCAGTGTCACTGGTCCTTTCCTGCAGTAGGGGTTGTCTCCAATGTCCTGGAGCTGAGGGCAGTGTTTCAGGCGCTATTGGAAGTCAGTTTTGCTGAAAATCGACAATACCTCAGCGATGGCTTGTATCAGGAGACAAGGGGATGCACGCAGTCGTGCCCTGCTGAAAGAAGTCTCTCCTATTATGACCTGGGCTCAGATCCATCTTCACTTATCGGCAGTGTACGTGTCCCCTCAATCACAAAGCAGATTATCTATCCAGAGTTCCTCTGGACAACGACGAGTGGTGTCTCATTGATCAAGTATTTCAGGACACGGGGTCCTGGGGTTTAACTCCAGAAGTAGACCTATTTTTGTCCCGAACCAACACCGAAGTCGTGAAGTTTTTCTCAAAGTTTCCATGTGCACAAGCAGTGGTGACGGATGCCCTGATAGCAGAATTGACATTTCGACGGCTTGCGCCTTCCCGCCAGTGCCTTTTCATACTACAATTTCGGAGGAGACTCCGGAGAGAATAGGTGGCTGTCCTGGCAGTGATTCCGAACTGGCCCAAGGGGCCTTGGTATCCTCTCCTCCGCCTGATGGGTATCCAGCCTCCACTCTTCCTATCGCCATTTCCCAACCTTCTTTCAAGGTCCGATCCTTCACCCAGCACCTGTGAAACTTTGCCTAGCAGCATGGATATTGAGAGTCGGAGACTTCTCACATTGGGTTGCTCAGATAGGGTAGTCAATACTCTTCTTCATTCTAGGAAGCCCAGTACTACTCTTCCTCACATTAAACGCTGCCTTTCTAGTTGCTATCACCTCCACCAGACGGGTTTTGGAGTTGGCTGCTCTTGGGTTTAAAGAACACTTCACCACTTTCCTGGCAGATGGAGTGATTCTAGTTCCCATGCTGAGGTTCATTACCAAGGTTGTGACTGACTTTCACATACACCAAGAAATTGTATTACCAACCTTCAAGTCATATGATGGGAGCCAGATTAGCCGCTTGGACTTATGTAATACGCTAAAAGCATATATTTTGGCCACGGAAGGGCTCAGGTCTACGGGTCATCTCTATTGTTCCGGCAGGTGCCAGGAAGGATGCTACAGCATCCAGTAGGCTCATAGCATCCTGGATAGGGAAGGTGCTATTGTTAGCATATGAGGCCGAGCACATAACTGTCCCAAGTTGGGTGTCTGCTCATTCCACTAGGAGTCTGGCCACATCATGGGCTGCACCCAATTGTGTTTCCTTAGAGACTGTGCAACTGTGAGACTGTGTAATGTGTAAAGCGGCCACATGGTCTTCTCCGCACACGTTCATGACACACTACTGTGTAGATCCAGCTGCCTTAACTAGAGTTGAATTCGGCCGTAGGGTTATTTCTTCTACCATGAGTTGTGAGTAAAAAAAATTCAAGCATACCCACCCCTGTTTTTGGCTAGTTAATTCCCATTCGTGTGCTGCCATGGAGCTGACAGGAAAATTGTATTTCATACTTACCGTAATTTTCCTTTCCTGTCAAGCTCCATGGCAGCACAAGGCCCACCCGTATTGTAGTAGAGTTACGGAACGGCAAGCCAGGGGACTCTTTCAGCTTTTATGAGTTACGATCCTGATTAGGGGGAGGAGGGAGGGATTAACCCATTTGTGTGCTGCCATGGAGCTGAACAGGAAAGGAAAATTACGGTAAGTATGAAATACAATTTTTCAGTTTTCCCCCCGATTCTGACACTGATCCGTCTCAGAATAAGAAAAAAAAAAGAAAAAGCAGTGTTTCTCTCCTTGGCGGCCAGGAGTGGGAGACTCCCAGAGCGCCGGGAGAGTTAGGCTTTTTTTTTTTCTTTTTTTTGACGGCAGCAGAACCGCTGGCCAATAGAAAACTGTTGGAAGAGCTAGCTGTCATTGCTAGCTCCGCACAATAGTTTTCTATTTTTAGAAAAGAGAGACCGAGAAAAGAGAGACCGAGCAGAACAGCCGCTATTCACTGCTGTTCGGCATCTATGAGAATAGACCGAACAGCTGCTAGTAGCCTGCTGGAGGTTCGGCTCAGTCGAACTCCTTCTGCACTGCTGAGCATGTTCGGCTGACCCGAAGCCACCCGATGTAGGCTGATTTCAGCCGATATACGGCTGAAATCAGCCGTACCAGCCGGAAGTAAATAGCCCTACAGCGTTCGGCTCACTTCGCTTTAGGTCGGTCATTCACTCGGCTGCCTACGGCAGCTTAGTGAATAGACCCATAGATCTTATTTTTGGGGTAGGTCTTTTTATTTTTTTCAATATACAACAATCCACACTTATTCATGCAGAAAAGTCTACATGTATTCATGCACAAAAATATGGTGATCAGGGCTATCGGGGGGTGCAGTACCTTTCCAAGAGCAATTTGGTAACCAATCGCTGGCCAGAATGAGCAAAGCACACTTTCACTATCGATTCCTCACAGGCGGAGTGCATTTGGTATCACTCCGCCTGTGACAGGAGCCGGCACTATAGAGGAGGCATCGGCTTATGCGGCTCTGCTCCCTCCGGTGCCGCTAGCCTGCCTCATTAAAGAGACGGCCCTGTGTGCTGCACTGCACCAAAATGCATGGTAGCCCACTACCTAGCGGTGTGATGCGCTGCACTACAAAAAAAAAACAAAACACATACTCGCCTTTCTTTTTTAACACAACACACGTTAATGTGCATCAATGTTATGCATTAACACACTAAATCCTTTAATGGTAAGATCAAAGAAGAGAGGTAGCATTCCTGAAGTACATAATTTTGTTCTTGTACTTCGAGGTAGAACTCTCATAGGAGCAATGGAAAGCCATATCTGCTGATATATTATATTTCTGGATTGCTGAAAAGTTTGCTGATGAAAAAATGAAAAAAGCACAAGACTATCTAATGAAGCAGCTTTTTGTTATATCTGGCACTCCAAATTGCCCTAAAACTTGAGGCAGAATACAGTATACTATACTGGATTCAGCTTTCTTGGATGATGCAGTAAAATTCTGCTTTCTAAAAAATGTCTAACATTGTTTTACTGAGTCTCCTTATTTTTAGCATCTGTACATTCTCATTTACAGGAGGCGCTCAGACAAAAAAAGGTTAAGTGGATTCCTAGGCAAAGCAGAATTTGAGTCACAAACAACAAGATTAAAAAAGAACTCTGGGCAAACTACACCTTGCATTTTATATCCTAGACCAAAACAAACACTGAACCCCTACAGTTCTGGAATAGCCCCATTGCAAGGATTAATTTGCCCTCTTTAGATTCTTCTTCTTTAAAATGAATACTATGTTAAATGTTAAAATAAAAACACAGCTTTTCCTTCGCTATTTACCATGAAAGATTTTACTTGCAGTATCTTTTCTGCCACTAGATGGGGTGCCTTCTGGCTTCCTCAAGGGTGCCTTGAAATTTTAGCATAGCCTCATGCCTTTCCATAGTGCAGTCAGGTTGGCTGTCAACACCATGGAAATTAATTACACTCAAATAGTGAGGGTGGGATACATTCAGAAAAGGATGGAAGTTAGACCTGCTCTGCCTCCTGCCCTCTGCTCTGTGAAATGGCAACAAAATACTACAGCCCCCTATGTGATAGCATACTAGAAGTGACAGATTCTATTTAAGGTGACATTAGGGGTCATATAGCGCTCCAATAGCTTATTGCCTGGCTTCTGCAGCGGAGCAATGACAGCTGAAGGACCGGAAGTGACAAAATCAGTGTCACTTCCAGTCCCATTGGAGTGGGGGAGGAGATCTGTTCGCCGGTCTCCTTTCCCACTTCCTGCCAACACCTGAGATGCTAGTCCTGGGTCCACAGGAGGGACAGCGAAGCCCGGGAAGCAAGACAGGGGTGTCGGGCGGGGGGGCTCGCACTGCACCAGCTCCTGAAAGTGATCTTGCGGCTCGGCCGCCAGATTCACTTCCAGTGTAATGCCGACAGTGGGCTTCACACATGTAAACAGATTCCGCCGGGAGTCTGTTTAAAGGGGCCCGCTGCCAGTGATGTATGAGATACGTCGGTAAGAGCAAAATGGTTAAAGGATGCTATGACTGAAAAAAGGTTGAGAAATGCTGCCGTAGATCAATATGAAAAACCTGAAAATTTGTATGTCATACTTTCCCTACATGTACTGCAGGTTTGGACTACAAAGAAGCATGTGCTGTGTAAAAAAATGATTATGGTTATTATAAACATGATATATATGATATATAATTATGTATTGCATACATAATCTGGATATTTGTCAAACTGGCACTACTACTAAATAATAATGGTACAAATTGTACAAACATAAACTTTATATTTTACCTCATATCCTTTGAGAGATGGGCCGACAAGAACTACTGGCCGCATTGATGGAACAACATCATAGGGCGCGATGTGCTCTGTCTGAAAGGTAACAGAATCTTTTAGCTGAAGGAAAACAGCTGCAGTATAGTGCACATGAACAGAATTCTGCTAAGTGATTCATGGAAAGTCTGCCAAAATCTTACTTTTGCAATTAGTGTTTTACGGTAGCAGCCCATAATTAATATTGGTCTGGAAATGGTCAGTTTTTAAATATTGCAGTGTCTGCCTTGGAAATGAGTAGAGCAAAAACTAAATCTGCCTTATTTCACATAGTGGAGACTGGACTGCCTGTGGATTAATTAGGAACCAAAGAGCCAGCCTGCATGTAGCGGTAACCCATACAGTATCAGTGGTCAGGCTGCCCATTTACAAGCCAATAATTTTAAAAGCTGCTACTAATCTGATCATTATTCCTCATAATAGGACAAAGTAAGATTTAACAAAAGAGTGATAATAACCACAGGAGAGACTCAAAAATGATTGCTTTGGCTCTCATGTTGGAAAATCTCTACATCTGATTTAGCATTGTTCACACAAACTTACATATTACAATCTAATTGTAGGTTCACTTTTAGATCTGCCAACAACTACATCATGCAAGTTTGAGCAAACAAAGTCTCCGGAGATGTTTAAAGAAGAACGTTTAATTTTATCCGCCAGGGGACCAAATGCACAAATTCTGATAGGTGGCCCCTCTTTGTATATTAGTATTGGCTGTAGCTCCATCCCCAGTGTGAAACACAAAATTTGGGGATGTAGGGGAGGTACAGCCAGCACTGAGCCCCTGGCCCCTTCCTAAGTTGACAGTTTTTTATTATTATTTTATTTGAATGAAGTATCAGGACTAAATGGCTATGTGATAGGGCTGCCAGTTGCTAGTAAACATACCTATGCACGACTTCTTTAATATTTTTAAACATCTCCAGACTTATCGACCTCAGCAACCTACCAGTCTCATTGTCCGATACCCCTTTCTGCTAATCTTTACACTGGCTTATGACTACCCAATGAGTTAAATTCAAAATACTAACAACAACATACAAAGCCGTCCACAACTCTGCCTCCAGCTATATCACCAACTTAGTCTCAAAATATCACCCAAACCATCCTCTTTGCTCTTCCTAAGACCTCCTGCTCTTCAGCTCCCTAGTAATGTCATACAATGCTCACCTCTACGTCTTTCCCAAAGCTTCTCCTATCCTCTAGAACTCCCTACCCCAATCTCACCAGCTATCTCCTGCTCTGTCTGCCTTCAGGTAATCTCTGAAAATGTATCTCTACAGAGAAGTCTAAATCACTTCTATCTAAAAACTGAACTTTTAAGCTGGCCATGTTAGTGTTTTCTGGTTCTGACCTGTGGGCTGAACGAGAAAAAAGGTCGCTGTCAGAATACCAAAACAGTGACTGCAGTCCCTGTTCAGCCCGAAATTGTTCGGTCCAGCTCCTGTGAAAAAATTCGATTGAAAAATGAACCTCTGTCATTTAAGGGGGGGGGGGGCGTTTTTGATGCATTTTGCATGATCCGGTACGTTCCAGACCAGAAAAAAAAGACATGCAGTTTTTTTTGGTCTGGAACGGAAAGCACTGCAAAGGTGTGAACTGTAGCCCAGAAATCACAGAGATCCATTGGGATGCATTTTTGGGCCAGGAGCTCACTGTTCTGGTCTGGACAGAATCTGGACATCGTGTGAACAAGCCCTAAAGTATTATCTGCCATTGCAACTCAATGTGGCTCAATTAGGTTAAAAATTTCAGTCTACAATTGTCATTTCCCAATGTAGGTTTGAATATGATTGGCTGCTAGAGGACAATAAACACAATTGTTAATAGGTTAGCCTACCGTGTTTCAGAATAAAAGCAGACTAGGAAGTCCAGGAATGACTATGTCTGTCTACAATTTACTAGTCAACTACGCAGACTATTAATTGAAACTAAATAACACTACTGTTGTAGTGTTCATTCCATGAACATCGGTGTGTGTTTTACATGCTCTTTTCAGAATGAGCTTACCTGTTTTTGCTTCTGTTTGGCTTATTAAGGGAAAAAGCATTGATACAAAGAATGCATTAGTGACAATAGTTAAAAAAACAAAGATTGGAAAGCCAATTTACTGACACCTTCAATCTGAGACCTGTTTGTATATATGTTTAGCAACTAGGTAACAGAATCATTTGTCATTCACTCGTAAATGTGTACTAAAAGAACTGTCCTAAATATTGGCTACTAATGATCTGCCACACATTTTGCCCTACTTTTGCCCACACTGCCCAGGCATGCTGTAGAACCCAGCTCAGCAAGCATTTTTTCTGTTGGTTTATGGAGCTTGTCAACCAGAGTCAAGTCATCAATGGTATTTGGGTGACCAGTACACAGAACATAAAGAGCTTCCTGCCTCACCAGTTGGACATTATCCTATACTCATTCCAGCACCTTGGAGTTCGCCCTCTTGTAACTGGCCACTCTAAACTAAGAAAACCTCACCTGAAATAAGTAAGGATTGATGGGGAATAACAGGGGTAGGTTTCAAAGAACAGTGGAGCCTTTCTAACAATTGTGGACCCCTATGTTGTTAGACCTGAGGCTATTTAGAGAGGACCAGAATGCACTTTTATGCTATTGCTTTTAAGGTACTGGTAAATTAACCAAAGACTGAAGGCAGGGCACTGCAGTGTGTTGAGGTGATGCAGAAATAGACTAAATTTGTGTAGACTAACTTAGTCCTGGGGAGTATTGTGTTTTATGATCATCAGTGGAATCTTTGTGAATAAATGTGATTTTGTTTGCCCATGGAATCTCACCCTTGTTTTGTCAACCTTGACATCCACATTTAACCTTATGAAATAAACTGTCCTAAGAACTATGAGGACAGCCAGAGTACAGTTACTGATATCAATCAATTGTCATATTAAAGTTAAAACTGCTCTAAACTACAGAAAGTTGACCAGTTATATAGTTATTGCACTGTGCATGTCAGAATGTATCTTTATATTCTACAGCCATATGGGTAAAAACATCCATTCCTAGGTCAACATCTTACCTCATTAAGTACTCTCAGCTATCCTCAGACAATTTTATATGAAAGTTGTCTAATACCCAGGGCTTTCCCTCTCACTTTTACTGTGAGAGCCTGCAGTTGGGTGGAAAGGCTGACTGCTGACAGAACACTAAAAAGGTACAAAATCTGCTTGTTTTAGGGAACCCATCAAGGGTTAGTTAGGAAACTGACATAAGTTTAGTTAGTGGCTTGTACGAGCAGATGTTGACTTGCTTTTGTATTGACCTGCTGCCTTGCTGAAAAGGTGTCCGTGTCTCATGCATGGGTAACGTTGCACTACCATACAAAACACAAAAATTCCCCAGCCTCAACCTGCCAGCCAGCCTGCAACCAAACAAGTAGCCCTGTCAACAGTATGCGTTAAAATCAGATTGGCTACCTCCAGGTACACCTGCATGTAATTTATCAACTTCATTAATATGCTCACACTTGGAGACTCGAATACATAGAGTTAGGACCACACTTTGCAGAGGTGCCTTGGCGCGGCAGTGTGGCTTCTACATATTGTTGGCCAAAAGTTTGTGCAACTAAACCTCTGATTTTAACGCATACTGTTGACAGGGCTACTTGTTTGGTTGCAGGCTGGCTGGCAGGTTGAGGCTGGGGAATTTTTGTGTTTTGTATTGTTGTAAGCCTTCCCAATGTGCGCCCTGCTATAAAGGCCGGTTATAGATTCATGCATGTACCATTTTTTCAACGTTGCACTACCAGTTGAGCCTGTCCGGTCCCTCTTACAATATGTATATGTCTGTGTGTGTCTGTGTGTGTGTCTGTAAACTTCCTCATGCCTTAACAGATTGTAAGCTCTTCCACCTTCTGTATCTTCTCTCATAGCCTAAAGCTGGCCATACATTGGTAGAGTTTTGTACAAAAGTTCATACACAAATTATTTTGAAAATATTTGATAATGCTATCAGAGACTTGTAGAATGTCTTTTAAAATGTTGTTTGATTTTAATATTCGATTTTGAAAACAAATTGAGTATTTCGAATGACAACCACATTCACTGCTAGAAATTCATTCACTCGAGAACAATTTATTTTTGTTTCCTCATTTTGATTCCATCAACTATTAGAACATCGAATTACTGTTTTGAAGACAAATTTTCTTAAACAACATTCTACTGGTGTACGACCAGCTTTATAGATTGTAGACTCTAACTTAACTGCAACCCCCTCTCTTTCCCTCCCTTCTACTTATTACAGGGCTCCTTACTTTAAAATTAATCTTTAGGCGTTGAATTTCATAAGGACCAATTGTTCACAAGAGTTCCACAGCGTCCCAGGATGCTAAGACCTGTTAACAGCCTGTGACGCTCTGTGCGGCTTCCCACCCAGCTCACTTATGTCACCAATTGCTAGGAGCTGAGTGGGATGCTCTGACTTATGCTTGCAAAGCTCCTGGCAGCCGCTGACGGTGCAGTCCAGCGTCCGCTCCCAACACTTCCCCCCACCCGAACGACAAGTGACGTAATGACCATTCCCGGTCAGCAAAAACCCTATCCCCCGACCCCCACCACCACCCTGGAAAGACATTGCCTCAGGTGGTGAATACCTTAGGGAGAGCCCTGCAAACAAGTATCACAAAACTGGATTTATGATACACAATTGGTCATCATGTTACTATGGTATATGCTTGAATACCATAATCTGTGTGATGGCAAATCCCATTATCAGTTGTAAACTAGATTTGAACAGTGTTTGTCCTAACAAAGGGTTAAAGATCTAGAAGCATTGGGGTCTATTCACTAAGCTGCTGTAGGCAGCCGAGTGAATGACCGACCTGAAGTGAAGTGAGCCGAACACTGTTCGGCTATTCACTTCAGGCTGGTACGGCTGATTTCAGCCGTATATCGGCTGAAATCATGACCACGTTCGGGAGCTGTACGGGCTATAGTGAATAGCCCGTACAGCACCCCTTCAGTTCTACTGAACCGAAGGGGTCCTGGGGCCGAAGCTAGCTGAAGGATCGGCCGAAGCTACGGCTAGATCCTTCGGCAGCTTCGTGAATAGACCCCATTGTATGTTACTGAGAGGAGGCTCAGAGTGTCGCTAGTCTTTCTACGGACAGGGTTTCTACTTGGAAATTGAGAGAAAAGCTTGCAATAGCCTGCTACACAGACACATCTGAAAGGTAAGAAGTATTTTAAAAATATATTTTTCCTTATGCTGTGTGAATGGCAACACATAACAAACATATAGAGGGGTTTACTAAAATTTGACTGCAAAAGTAGAAATACACTTGAAGATGCTATGGGTACCTGCAAAACTCATGCAGATGATCCACAGCCTGATTAAAAAATATAGAGATTAAAAAGGTCCAGACTGTCCAGTACCCCTTCATAACCACAGAAAGATAGCTTTGCAGTTATGCCAAGTCGGCTTGGTGACACAGTGACATTTTACCTAAGTATTGAAGCATACCTTCATAAACATGAGACAGATAAGCATGTGTCTTTGACATGCTAACCAGATGTCTATTTCCATGTAACCCTATGTCTGCCAAGTCAACATGCGACTAAATGTCAAGCACTGAACAATGGGAGCCTTAACCTTTTCACTGTAGGACTAATTTTGTCATTTTGCGTCTGCATAAAGTGTTTACCTGCAAATTTGTTCCAGATTAGGGATTGAGTATTGAGACACGAAAGTCAGCATGATAACATGAAAACTAGCATTTTCAGGAGAGTTACAACAGTGTCTACCACGCTTCTCTCATGGCAAATGTACATCAGAAGTAAGGCGGTAAAAACTCTGCAAAAGCGTGCTTTGCCTATCTTGTTCTGTTACAATGTTCACATTATTAATCGGCACAAGTTAAATTTTAACATTTTCCATTGGGTGCAAATGTGAGCGATTGTACAAGGACAAGCAAAACCCATACATAGGTAATCACAAAATTAAGCTGGCAGACAGCTGGCTATACTTTAAATTAAACAGTAGACCTGTGCCAGCTTCTTTAGTACTTCAACAGAAACTGTGAAAACTCAACTGCAGCTGCTGTATTTTACTCCATAGCAGAGAACAAATGAAACATGGTACTGAGTTACCTCCTTAAGGTGTATGTTTGGGCAAAAAAATAAGTACATAGTACATTTCTGCAAAACATGCGCATTTTCCTATGTATATCCCTCTAAAATGCTGCAACTACAGAAAAATATCTGGTCTGCCAAAGATGCACAGAGCTGCTAACTCTTTCTGTTTGAGCTGATAACTCTGCTTTGATGAGCAGAGAGATGTGAAGAGAGGGAGGTGTTCTGTATTCCAACAGGAGACCCTGGATAGGGCTGACAATACTGCTTGGGATTTCAGAGCAACTGGGGCCGCACTGTCAGCTTATACAGGAAGTTCGGAGCTCCAGGGATTTCTTGCAGATCATCAATGGGTATTTTTCTTTTGTACTTGCAGTGCTCTTAAAGGAAATGTGCATGTATTGCAGAGATGTATTTTTTTAATTTTGCCAAGAGATATACTTTGTAGTAGACCTTCCTCCCCACCAAAAAAAATAAAAAATACAGATTCATGCAGCTCTGCATGCAGATCTATAAACACGGCCCCTTTAAAGTTTAATAAACCAAGACCACTTCCTGGATTTCTTGGACACTGGTGACATATCCCTGGCCTCACAGCTGTCCCCTGGTAAGGCTACATCACCAGTTCCTTCCAGGGAGTTCCAATGACACAGAGCGCATGCAAGAGATCTGGCGCTGATGTCATTGTAGGCTTATTTAGAAACACATTGTCACTTTGCCCTAAATCAGTGGTGGCGAACCTTGGCACTCCAGCCGTTTTGGAACTACAAGTCCCATGAGGCATTGCAAGGCTCTGACAGCCACAGACATAACTCTCAGAGGCAGATGCATGTTGGGATTTGTAGTTTTGGCACAGCTGGAGTGCCAAGGTTCGCCACCACTGCCCTAAATGGACAAACTGACAGTGTCAATTTAAAAGATAACTGTGCTTTACGTAGAGTTAGCCTTTAAATGAGCCCCCATCCCCCTCCTTCCTCCAGCATGACCCAAAGTCTTATACTAACCTATCCCTGCTCCTGCCAGATCTTCACTGTATGGCCCAGTGGGAAGCTGCAAAGCCACTGCTACAAAGCCTTCTGGCTGGATTTGTCCTTCTGCACAGTAAAATCTCTATTCATGCTTATGGAATGGATGTCAACTGTTGGGACGCATAATAGAGAGCCAGTAGACTTTGCAGCAGTTGTGCAGCTCCCAACAAGCCACACAGTGAGGATCTGGCAGGAGCAAGGTCAGGTGAGTATTAGACTTTGGGAGGCTGCTATGGGGATAGCCAAAGGATAATGCTACTCAAAGTACCGTCGAGTTAATCTGTATGTAAAACATTAAATGCAGAGGAAAAAAATTTGTAAAGTCTTACATTTACCTATAGATGGGGGAGGCGAACGCCGATTTCCGATGTCTCCCAAACCAGAGGTGTTACCACCAGACCTCCTGGATATAAAAAAAAAAGCCATTACTTGGGAATATGAATTACCTAACAGCAGCTCAACTATGCTTATCTAGGTCCTAGGGTGATACTAGATTTCATTAATTATAGCATGTATGATGCACACAAAAGCATAGGCCAATAGAACATACTTGGATTTCTGTAAGCCTCTTCTAACTAATAAGCACACTATGTTGATGTTTCTGTTGGCATTAGTGGGGTAAAAAGACAAGCATTCTTTAATCAAGGTCAGAGCTGGTCCCTCTAGGGATTTGGGTCTGTTAGTGGTTATTTTGTATATTGTTTCCCAATCAAACCACAAGGCTGTCCATGTATTGACGTATCATCTCACCTTGCTTTCTGCTCTTGTTTCACTCGAATGGCCTCTAGCCTCTGAGGGCTCGGAATAAAGGCGATGTCTCCCCCTTCTTTCACTAGCCTCCCGATCCACCAGTCATTGTTGTATTTCTGTCAAACCAGTTGTAAAAAATGATGTACCAAGTAGTAATGTTAAATATAAAATATTTTAAATGTTGGCCAAAGAAAGGAGAAAAAAAATTAATACAGATTTGTAGAAAGATTTTGTTTTTAATATAATCCACTTTTTAAAAAACTGTCTTAGGCCCTATTCACACTAGGGTGCAATGATGTACTTTTATATGCATTTTTAGGGATTTTCTTAACCCTTTATAAATTCATCTAATGATTTCCAATGGATCCATTCTCACCTTGCATTTAGGTGCTTTTAGATGCAGTTAGTTAAGCTGCCTTCAGAAAAATTGAAGTCAGATGAGTCAAGGAAACAATTTTAGCTTCTAAACGTGTAAACGCATCCATTTGCTGAAATCTCATTGGCTACTTCAATGGACTGTTTCAATGGACAAAGGATGGATGCATCTAAAAGTATATGCATGTAAGCGCGCGTGAACGTGCATTATGTTAAGCATCTAGAGGCATAAAATGTTACTATCCAGGATGGTAGTGATTCTACTCACTCACTAAGTTTTATGGCTGGGCTTTGCAGAAGCACTAGGTAGCCTACAGGTATGTGACCTGAAGGAAAAAATAATTTATCTTAACTGCACAATGATTTATAACCTAATGAGGCCCCTTGGATGCACTAGAAAGTTTACTACAAATGTGATTTAACCCTTTAAATCATAATGCCCTCCTTAATTGGCAATGTTAACTCCAACTCAACACTGCTTATTGCTGATTGCATGGTTAGAACACTGTATACAAATTCTCACCTCTTTGATATGTAGAAAATCTTTGGTTTCAAAGTTGATAGCAGTTCCCTGAACTGGGCATTCTTCATCCAATGCACCACAGTAACTGACATTGGTTCTAACAGCAAAGGCAACTGGCTTGAGCTGAGGAAAGATACAAAAGGTCTCATGTATCAAAGTGTTAGTAGTGAGAACTATTCTTATTGTATCACATACACCAATTAGATGTAAACTTTCAGATTCCAAGATAACTAGGTGGGGTTTGGGATAAAAGAGTATGAGAGTAAAAGATAGAAGGGTGC